>NC_073395.1:31279202-31579202 GCF_028641065.1 Leucoraja erinaceus | reverse complement strand
TTAAATAATGCAAAATTAGTATTGAAAATCCATGCTTTAATGTAAAATATAAAGATATGTAATTTTCACTTTTAATTATGTGATCCAGATAACTAACCAGTAGATGCAGATCAAGAACAAAATAATTGTGCTGAAATGAAAGGCTCTATCATGTCCAATACATAAGATTGCTGCTTTGAAGGGCAATTCAAGTGCAGAAGACCTCCTTACCTTTCACACATAAATAAAAACCCTTATCATAAATGCTTCACAGTTTAGGCTCCATTTGAAGTGTCCTCTTTCATTTTCTACAATTTAGATGTTCATGATGATAAAAGCTTGAGTAGTCGTGTGTTATTTCCTTCTCTTACTCTCTGAGCCTTGCTTGTTTTGTAACCCCTGATGTGACGAGAAATAAACTATATCTTTGTGCAGGAAACTAGATAAAAGACTTCCTTTTCCTCTCTGTGGACATCCGTGGTAATCACATTCAATTACAAATCATTAGAGCCATTCAATTTTGACACATCATACAGAATTTGTGCACATGTTATTATTGGCAAAGAAATAGCAGAGACAAAGCATCAAGTCCCATACTTGTAAGCTGACAACAGAATTCATAGTCCCTTTGTTCGTGTACTGTTATATTTTTCACAGTAATGAAAACAGTAACACTTAAGCTTAATTCTGGATTACAGAGAAATGTGGTTTATACTAGAAGTGAGACTGCTGACGTCCTCCTGAGTTACAGACACAAATCTGCTGTATATGCTCATTCTCATGCGCAAAGGTGCACACACATTTGTTTTCCAACTGGAATAAGCATTAAGAGACCTCAATGCAGCCGATAAAATGTATTATTTATCTTGTGTTACTCAACAGCACAGTGGGGAACAATGGTAGGAGTGCACCTGGACTCTTTCTGTTTAAAGGCAAATTATTTTACCAATATTATATTCAGTAGCTAACAATCATTCTTCCATTCTTCCAGATTGGCACGGGAGTGCAGCGGTAGAGTTGCTGCCTTACAGCGCCAGGGACCCAGGTCCGATCCTGACTACGAGTGCTGTCTGTACGGAGTTTGTACATTCTCCCTGTGACTGTGTGGGTTTTCCCTGGGTGCTCCGGTTTCCACCTGCACTCGAAAGATGTACAGCTTTATAGGTTAATTGGTTTTGGTAAAGACTGTAAATTGTGTCCCAGTGTGTAAAATAGTGCTAGTGTACAGGGATCGCTGGTCAGTGCGAAGTTGGTGGCCTGAAGGGCCTGTTTCCGCACTATCTCTAAAACTAAATTAAAACTAAAGAAACTAAAATCTAAAATGAAGATGATGGGCTGAATGTGTGCTGAGATTTGGCATAATCTTTGTTAACTGTTACATGCAACAATCCATTTCCACTGTGCCCAGAGTTCATCACTGCCACAGTGTGGAAGAGAAAGATACAACCTCCCAAGGCACAAAGCAACTCTTGACTGGCCGACCACAATATGTCAGGCTACAGAACTGTGTTTCAGACATGGTGGTGAGCAACATGGGCCCCACAGGGGATGGTCCTCTCTCCCTTCCTGTTCACCATCTACACCTCAGACTTCAGATATAACTCAGTCTCCTACCACCTGTAGAGCTTTTCAGATGACTCTGCAATTGTGGGCTACATCAGTGAAGGGAGGGAAGCTGAATACTCAGGTGTAGTCAACGACTTTGTTGAGTGGTGTGATCGAAATCACCCGCAGCTCAACACCGACAAGATTAAGGAGTGGGTGGTGGACTTTGGGAGGAGAGGAACACCCCTGTTCCCTTTAATGGTGTGGATGTGCAGTTTACCATGGAGTACAAATGCCTTGGAGTGCACCTGGACAGTAAACTGGACTGGTCCAGGAACGCTGAGGCCATGTACAAGAAGGGACAGAGCCGGCTGGACATCTTGAGAAGGCTCCGCTCCTTCAATGTCTGCAGTAAGATTCTGCAGATGTTCTACCAATCGGTGGTAGCCAGTGCCATCTTCTTCCCTGCAGAGTGCTGGGGCAGCAGGGCGAAGGCTGCGGATGCCAATAGGATCAACAAACTCATCAGGAAGACTGGCTCTGTTCTGGGGGCGGAGTTGGATTCATGGGAGGTGGTCTTGGAGGGGAGGATGCTCCTCAAACTGTGGAGCATCCTGGACAATACCGCTCACTCTGACACTCTGGTCAACCTGAGGAGCACCTTCAGCAACAAACTGGTTCCACCAATATGCAGGACAGAACACCACAGGAGATCCTTCTTCCCTGTGGCTATCAAACTGCACAACTCCTCCCCCTTCTGTGGTGGGGTAAACTGAGACTGACTCCCCTAACTCCGCCTTCACCACCATGTATCTTTGCACATCCCCCAAGCCTTTTGCACTCGTCACTTTAATTTTTCATGTTTCATGTATTTTGTGATTTTATGACAGATAAATTTCCCTCCTGGGATAAATAAAGTTCTATCGTATCGTATCATTGTTGTGGAGGATCTCCCCCCCACAGGATGTTCAAATATGATGTATCTGTGATGTCCAACCAGGACATCTTCAGCCCTACCCTCTCCCCCACGCACAGGATGTTCAAAGATGAGGATGGTAGGTGAATGCACTGTTCCTGGCACTAGAGTGCTTTAGTTTAGTTTAGAGATACAGCCAACTTCATTGTTGTTCACCTAGTTTTGTTTCTTACTTTTATTTATACTTAAGGGCAATTTTTAACCTACCACTTCTGGGGGGAAACCAGACACCCAAGGAAATCACGTGGTCACAGCACTTGAGATCAGAATTGAACCCAATACTCTGGCAGCTCTACCAGATGCGCCACTGTGTTGCCCTAATTTTTGTCTCCTTAATCCGAAGTGGGTAGAACCTATATCCCTTACAGCGGGATGTGACCTGGGATGAGGAAGATGATGGTGAAGTGAATTCAATGTATTGATGTCAGCTGCATTATTTTTCATGCCTCAGGGTATCCTGCCATCCCACCCAGAGCCTTTGAAACCATGGCACTCAGCTCAGCCTGTTGTCCATTCAGCTCAGCTTTCCAGCAATTCAGCAGTAAAGGGCTTCTCGTAAAGTGGCAAGAGATGAGCATCACATTAATCCTATGTCCCTTTTGCATAGTGCAAGAGCAAACCACTTCTCATGGACAACATCAGCAAGCACAGGAAACTCCAGCTGATCACGTTGCACAGAAGCCTGACTTGAAAATGTATCCCAATGAACTCTGGTTAGTAGCCCACCCTAGAGCTCCACTGTAGCCCTGTACAGCGAACTGTGAGCATCACGCAAACCAACCTCCCTTCCACTGACTCCATTTATACCTCCCGCTGCCTAGACAAAACCAGCAGCATAATCAAGAACTAGTCGCACCCTGGCCACTCCCTCTTCTCCCCTCTCCCATTGGGGAAAAGGTATAGAAGTGTGAAAACGCACACCTCCAGATTCAGGGACAGTTTCTTCCCAGCTGTTATCAGGCAAGTTAACCATCCCACCACAACCAGAGAGCAGTCTTGTACTGCTATCTACCTCATCAGGGGCCCTTGGACTATCTTGGATTGGACTTTACTGGCTTTACCTTGCACCAAACATTATTCCCTTATCATGTATCTGTTCACTGTGAATGGCTCGATTCCGCTGGCTGGTTCAAATGCAACAAAAGCCTTTCACTGTAGAAATAATGTGAAACTAACTAAACTAAACTGAACTGAACTGTACTGATACCTGCAACGGAACTGGTTCCTGAGGATAACTCAACTTTACCTTATCAAAGGCAATTTAGGCAGGGGCAATAAATGCAATGCAGCGCCGCATCCTTAATAACATCCTGTGATCCTGAGACGAGACCTAGAAGAAGCATAAGAGTAGATGGCCATAGGAAATATCATATTCCTT
Organism: Leucoraja erinaceus; assembly: GCF_028641065.1. NCBI lineage: Eukaryota > Metazoa > Chordata > Chondrichthyes > Rajiformes > Rajidae > Leucoraja > Leucoraja erinaceus. Next base: position 31,575,324 of record NC_073395.1, on the reverse strand, counting down.
ATTCCTTAGTGTCACTGGTGTTGTTTAACCTAATGAAGGTTAGTAAGAGGACAATTCTTAAATCTGTTTGTATTCTGATGCCGTGGGAACAGTCCTCTGTCCTGAGGCAGAATAGCAACAACGAAAAAAAAGCTGCCTACAAATTTGTTTCCTGCTGGCTGAAATCTGTTTGTAAAAATCTCCAGCCTCTCCTCTGTCAAGAACTCCTCAGTTCCACCTTTAACAGCTGATATCAAGTGCAGCTGGCTCTCATTGAACTGAGTGTAACTTGCCCCGAGCACAGCAGCTGTGCAAAGTCCGGAAACGCACTGAGTCCTGTGCCATCGGCTCTCGTTCTGACCCAAGCAGAAATAGGTCAGTGACGACAGCGCAGGCGGATCCTGCGTAGATCCCGGATTGCGAGGGAACTCAGGAAACTGTTTGGGGTCAGACAGACAGGGCTGGTGGCTGACTTGCCTCATCAACAGACAAAAACTTGTAGCGTTACTCCAGCGACTACAAAGAAATTCTTAATTCCTTTGTACTGCCCACACTTTTAAGTGGTGCGTGACCCAAACTATTTATTTCCTCTTTGTGGCAAATATGATTAGCGTGTGTTCACTATTACACATACAATCGGAAGTTAGTTTATTTTGTGGTCTTATGCAAGCGTGGGGGACAATGATCTTAAATTTTTGAGTTAATCCACAGGAAATAAGATTAGATTCCGCAGGCTAAAAGCCTGACCGAATGGAACCGCAGCAGAAAGTTAAACTTGGTTTAATTTGAACTCTGCCTGAGGGAGGGAGGCAGCAAAACATGTTAATCTGGTAGACAAGGAGGCCTTGAAAAATTATACTGAGCCGAAAAGTCACTGGAGTAAAAGTGTGCAAGAAAACGTTTAAAACAGGCCACGCTGTTAATGGAATGAGGAAGACCACACAATGAGTGTGCAGTCACAACCACTGGAGGATCTTTGCATAAAGTGAGGGAGAAAGGATCAGTCAGAAGTGTTGGGCCAGGGATCCATGAATCCATAAATGTTTACCTCACCAAATATGGATGCAGAGCAATTTTTTAGCTTTGGAAATCTCCATTTCATTAGAAAAAAACACATATATAAAATAGTACCTTCCCTTGCAGTGAAAATTCAAAGTTAATTTAGTGGCAGATATGGATAAATCATACCTAGGGTACCACGGAACCTCCTGCACAACCCTATATATACTTTTTCCTAAATGTGTTGCCAATTAATGTCTTGTTTTTTTGTAGTCTTTTTTTCATTTTACTGCCTTACAGGATTTGTGTAATTTAGGTATGATTTATGGTTTTCTGTGTTGTCTAAGTCTATTTGCATGTGATGCTGCTGCAAGCACAGTTTTCACTGTACTTCACAGTACTTGTACACATGATAATAAACTTAATTTGACTTGATTTGATTTTTGATGCTTGCTTCTCGATAGCATTAGCCCTTCAACTACCTTGTCAGGTCCCAGAATAATTGTGTATGTTTTAGTGGGATCACCACAGTGTATTGGATTAGTCTGAATTTTACATGCTTGGCAAGTAAATGTTTGAAATAAATTAGGTTGCGTTAAGGATATGAATGGGGGCATCAAATTCAGGAATAGCTTCTTCCTCACTGTTATCAGACTTCTGAATGGTCCTCCCATAATCTTGGGTGCAGTTTCGATTTTCCAACCTGTTACACGGCAGACCTTGAAGTTATTTTTCTGTAACTAATAATCCAATGCTGTAACACTACATTCCCCAATGATATTTTTCTCTTTGCTCTACATTGTACTTGTGTGTGGCTTGAATATACACATGCATGATAAGGTTTAACTGGATAGCAAGCAAAAAAATATTTCCACTGCATCCCAGTACATATATCAATAATAAACTAACACCAATACCTATACCAGTAATTGGGGCAGGCAACATTGTGGACATTGGTAGACACAAAATGCTGGAGTAACTCAATGGGTCGGACTGTATCTCTGGAGAAAAGGAATCAATGACATTTTAGGTCGAGACCCTTCTTCTGACTGTGAATGGGTAATGAATGGGTAATAGTTTTAAATAATGCATTAGATGTTGTGTTTAAAGCATCAATGGCGACAAACAGGATAAAAAGTCCTCACAATTAAGGTTTCACTCACTAAGGGGTTGATAACAAGTTAGGGTTCACAATTCTGATTTTTTTTTTAAACCAAGATAGTTCTGGTATTAATTTGAAGACAGTTCAGAATCATCGTTTTTTAAACCTGATCTTGGGCAAAGTATGAATATAGTTCTGTAACAATTTGAGGATGGTGATGGAAAAACATATTTATGCGTCGTTAGCACAACTGTGAGTCCCGGAGATAGACACAAGATGCTGGTGTAACTCAGTGGGGCATGCATCGTCTCTAGAGAAAAGGAATAGGGTCGAGACGTCTTCAGACTGAAAATCAGTGGAGAGGGAAACTAGAAGTATGAAAAGGCACAGAACAAATCAGAGTCAGCACAAATGGCTAAGGAGCCCACAATGGTCCATTGTTGCTGTGGAAGAGGTGATATCAAAGAGATACGAATAATGAAACTAGCAGGCCAACTAGGGTGGGAGAGGAAGGACGGAGGGAGAGGGAATGCAAGGGTGACTTGAAATTAGATAAACCAGTATTTATACCACTGGGTTGTGTTGTTTACTAGTTAACGAATTACTGTTAACTCATACTATTGGAGTTGTATGAATTCTAAGAGAAACACCTTTGACAAGCTGTTTTTGACAGTATCTTATCTTGATCTAATTCCGTACAATCGCCAAGAAAACATAGCTATCTTAGTTGGAAGCTACTTGAACCAATTTAATGTTTTTCAAGTATCCTGTAGAGTCAGAGGCCATCCCTTCCCCAGCTCAATTTCCTCTCTTGCTAAGACCCCTGCAGTGATGTTCTTCTAATGGTGTGTTTATACTGCAATGTTATAGCTGTGTCCAGAGTTAGGGCTTGACCTGATGGTGGACAGAAACAGAGTGCGACCCTATGGAGCGGATAGCCTTTCAACTGCACATGGAGTGTGACTTTAAAGTGATACGAGCTACGTTTAAAGAGGGGTTGGGGACTCCTTGGTTCTCCAGGGCACTTCTTAAAGCTACCCTGCAAAATATTTATAGATGCTGCCATTTCTGCCCTCTCTAAATATTTCAGTTCCAATCAATGCTTACATGTAAGCATGCATGCACAATCTTTTTCCCCGAGCAGGATTAATGTAAATTACTGGTAAAAAAAACAGACAACTGAAGTAACCTACTGCTTCAATGTCTGCTACTAGCTGTTGCCAAATAAATGCAGGTAAAGTGATCTGCAAATCTGTGCATATGGAAGGGGTTGAGAAGTAGCATTACCTGTTCTGTGACCTTTCATCGACCTTCACAATGGAATCATGATAAATAAGCAGTCAATCCAAGGGCAGAGAGTCTCCTGCCTCTGGGGATCCAAGGGATCAATTTACAATTCATTTTGTCCAGAGACTCACAGCATACTTCAACTTAAATGCATTGTTTAGGAGGGTGATGGAGAACATTGTACAAGCTCATTTGTGATTTAACGTTTTAGCGATGCTGACTTTTATTATCTTTTAGGAGAAGTCGAGGATTATGTACTTTTGAGCTTTATCAGACTACTAATAATATTTATGTTACTATCTGACCAGTTGGAGCAAGGAAAGTAGCAGGTTAAGGGGAATGGAATTTATTTTAACTATGTGTGAAATATCAAAAAGGTAGAATGGAAAATTTTGCTGTCAAGTGTAACTCTAATAAATGTCTTTCACTGACATTTTATATTGAGTGCTGCCCAGTACGTGCAATTAAACATATTTAACTGGATATTGAAATATCATCTAACAATGTACTATATGGATTTCCACATTAAATCGCAGGAAATTGGCTGATTATCCAGGTTGAGGCAAAAATGAATAAAATGTTAATCCTCTAATTTTCTCAGAGGGTTTTTATAGCTTCTTTGAAAATGTGGTTTAACTATTAAGATGATATATTTTTTCCTCTGGGGCAATTTCCCTCCCTAAACACAAAAATAGATTGCCAAGGTTATGTTCCCACTGATGCTAGTACTTGACAACATACTATGGGCAATGAGAGTTGGTGTTGCCGTTCAGATCGTAACTAAAACATATTTCTTCTTCACTGGCACCCCACACATATTGTTCCAGCACAAGACTAGATAGAAAGCAGAATTGGGAATCATGGAATTATTTGCTAGCTTTCAGGAAAATTGTAGTCTGTTAGATTCCCCCAGATCATTCCTTGTGGTCCTGCAATGTTTCTCTTCCTCAAGTATCCCTTTTAAATGAACCTGCTTTCAGACAGTGCATTGGAGATCTTCACACTTCCATGTGTGAAAAGATTTCAGCTCAAGCTACGCCTAGTTCTTTTGCCGTTCACTTTAAACATGTCGAGTTCTCAAGCCTTCTGACAATGGAAGCCGTTTCTGATACTTAGTTTACACTTTTGTGGTTTTGGAATGTCACCATAATATCACCTCTCAAATTTCTGCGCTCTAAGGAAAATAATTCAAGCTTATTTAGTCCATTCAAATAACTGAAAATTTCTCAACCCGAGCACCATTCTAATAAATCTTTTCTGCACCCTCACCACATATTTCCAATTCAGAATTGGAAGTATTCCATCTGAGACAGACTTTACAGGGGTTCAACAAAATGTCCTTGTTTTCGTATGTTGTGCCTTTAATTATAAAGACCAGGATCCTGCATGTCCTCTTAATTACTTTCTCAACCCAACATGCATTTTTTTAAATTTGTGGGCAAATTCACCAAGCTCTATTTATACCTATGCCCCCTTTAAAATTCAAGCCTTTGTGTTATAATGTCTTTCCTTGTTCTTCCAACCAAAATTAATAATTGAGTACATTCCTGAACTGAAACTCTTCTTCACTGTGTATATTTAGTCAAGGCTGATTTCTTGCTTTACACCAGGACAGATTCAGAAGCATCTTCACATAACAGCTTCAGTCAGCATGGATAAAATTGCTTTTGTTAAATTATTAAGATATTTAGAGTTATAAGATACTCCAGAAGAATGGAGGTAAAAGGAATAAGGAATTGTAGAAGCATTCTGTTAGAAGCACAAATCTTCAACCGAGTGGATGAATCTGACTACAGATAGAGTCATAGAGTCGTGGACTGATACAGTGTGGATAAAGGCCCCTAGGCCCAACTTGCCCACACCGGCCAACGTCCCAGCTACACTAGCCCCACCTGCCCACACTTGGTCCACATCCCTCCAAACCTGTTCTATCCATGTACCTGTCTAACTGTTTCTTAAATGTTGGGGTAGTCCCTGCCTCAACTACCTCCTCTGACAGCTTGTTCCATGCACCCACTACCCTTTGTGTGAAATTCATCATTGGTGAAAACATTAGCGGCGCAGTGGTTGCCGACTATCCGACCATGGAGCAGGTAGCACGGGATTACATGGTACCCGTGAACTCCCCCGACCTGACCTGAATCTTGTGTGAAAGATCCCTATTAAATCTTTTCCCCTTCACCTTAAACCTATGTCCTCTCATCCTTAATTCACCTACTCTGGGCAAGAGTCTGTGCATCTACCCAATCGATCTATTCCTCATGATTTTATACACCTCAATAAGATAACCCCTCATCCTCCTGCACTCCAAGGAATAGAGTCCCAGCCTACCCAACCTCACCCTATAGATCAGACCCTCTAGCCCTGCCTACAGCCTTGTAAATGTTCTCTGCACCCTTTCCAGCTTGACAACATCTTTTCTATAACATAGTGCCCAGAAATGAACAGAATGCTCTAAATGCGGCCTCGCAAACTGCAACATGACCTCCCAACTTCTATACTCTTTATTCTGACTGATGTAGGCCGATGTGCTAAATGCCTTTTTAACCACCCTATCTACCTGCGACTCCACCTTCAAGGAACCATGCACTTGCGCTTCTAGATCCCTCTACTTCACATTCCCCAAAGCCCTACCATTCACTGTGTAGGTCCTGCCCATGTTAGACGTCCCAAAATGCAACATCTCACATTTCGCTGTGATATCAACCATTCAACCATTTGTTTCCATCAATCATTCCTCCGCTCACCTGGCTAGTCGATCAAGATCCTGCTGGAATTTTTCACAACCATCTTCACTTTCAAAACCACCCACTTTTGCATCATCTGCAAACTTGCTAATCTTGCTGTGTATGCTCTCATCCAAATCATTGATATAGATGACAAACAGTAACGGGCCCAGCTCCGACCCCTGAGGCACACCAGTTGTCACAGGCCTCCAGTCTGAGAATCAACCTTCCACCATTATCCTCTGGTTCCTTCCATGAAGCCAATTTTCTATCCATTCAGCTATCTCCCCTTGGATCCCATGCAATCTAACCTTCCAGAGCAGCCTACCATGTGGAACCTTGTCAAATGCTTTGCTGAAGTCCATATATACAACATCGACAGCTATGCCCTCATTGACCTTTTCGGTCACTTAAAAGAACACAATCAGATTTGTGAGACTCAACCTCCCACGTACAAACCAAAGCTGACTATCCCTAATCAGCCCTTGTTCGTCCAAATGCCTGTATATCCTTTACCTCAGAATGCTCTCTGGTAACTTTCCAACTACATGGAAACATGTATAATGGATACAACTGTGATTTTATTTCCAATATCATTTCCCTCACTGCATAAGTTGTGTTTATGGAAACAGACCCTTTGGCCCAAATCATCCATGTCAACCAAGTTGCCTAATTGAGCTAGTCCCACTCACCTGTGTCTGCCTCACCTATCCACACCTTTCTTATCCAAGTGTCTTTTACCTGTACATGTCATAATTGCACCAGCTTCCACCTTTTCCTCTGGCAGCTAGCTTGCCCCTTATGTGCAGCACAGGATTTGAAAAATTATTGGAATAAAGGAAGATGGTTGAAACTTCATTTCTGAAACCATTTCTGTTTGAAAGACAATAAAAGGCATTCTATTCTACTCTGTGTGAAAAAGTTTCCCCTTAGCTTCCTATTGAATCATTCCCCCTCTCCCCTTAAACCTACGGCTTTCCAACCCTGGGGATAAAACTGTCGTTCTTCATCTTATCTATGCCCTTTATGATTTTATAAACCACGACAAGGTCACGCCTCAGCCTCCTATGCCCCAAAGAAAAATGTCCTCGCCTCTCAAGCCTCTCCCTATAACGCAAACCCTCCAATCATAGTAACATCCTCAGAAATCTTTTTCTCATGCTTTCCAATTAAATGACATTATTCCTATACCAGGGCAACCAGAACTGTGCCCAGTATTCCAAATTGTGGTCTTATTTACATCTTGTGCAGCTGTAACATGATGATCCAGTTCCTGATTAAACTCCATCTGCCATTTCTCAGCCCATTGACCCATTTGATAAAGAACCCATTACAATTTTTAGATAAGCTTCATTGCAGGTCCACTATACCAACAATTTTAATGGCGCCTGGAAATTTAATAACTATGCATAAACATTCTCATCCAAATCATTCATAAAAATAACAAAAAATAGTGGACCCGGCACGGATTCCTGCAGCACACCATAAGATACAGGCCCACAATATGAAAAATAGCCCTCTACTACTACCTCCTGTCTCCTACCTTTAAGCCATTTGGTTAGCTTGCTCTGGTTCCTATGCGATCAAGCCCTCTGAAGCAGTCTACCTTGCAAAGCCTTGAGTTATTCATGAAATATCTTCCAAGTTGAGTCTACTCTAAATCCCAGTCTCCAGGATGATGTGCAACTGCAAAGATACTGGTGAAATGGTGGGATATAATCACAAATGTTCTAGACTACTGGGTCACATCCTAATAATCATAGTATGGAGAACCATGATGGTTATTGCAACTCAGTTTATCAGTGGATTGCAGGATTCGATCCTGGGCGCCATGCCTACGGGATCTCCTGGTTGCTAATCATTTTCACTCCCCCTTCCCATTCCCACGCTGACCTCTTAGGATTTTAAGTAAAAGGTGCAAGATTTTTTGATTTGTTCAAAGGATTTAGGAATTGCTGATCCAATCCGCCATTCCTAATTGTCAGAATTAACTGGGCAGTTAAGAGTCAACCTCATTGTTGTGGATCTGGCATAGCTTAGAAACTAGACAGCTTCGGATAACGGATCCCCTTCCCTGAAGAACATCTGTAAAACAGATGGCTTTTAATGACAATCTGGAAGTTTCATGATCACCATTACCAATATTAGCTTTTTATTCTTTGTTATTTTTATTCAGTGAAGTTGAATTCCATAGCTGCCAATGAGGGATTTAAACTCAGGCCCTTGAATTATTAATTTAATTTAACCATTATGTTTCTGTACCGTTTCATACATGAACTACAGCCTCCAAAGCAATGTACAGTGAGCTTGCGACTGTGGGGGATAGGGTTATTGGTAGGTGAGACAAAGGATTGACTATGAATATAGAGGACCTTCCTACTCCAATTCATCTAGAATGGCTTCTACAGTCACATTGTAAAATTGAACAGCTACTGCTGTCAGTAACACCCATCTCATTCGGAATGAATTCCACCACAGTTCTAGCAAAATCAAGGGATATTGGGAGAAAGCAGGAACGAGGTACTGATTTTGGATGATCAGCCAAGATCGTATTGAATGGCTCGAAGGGCCGAATGGCCTACTCCTGCACCTATTTTCTATGTTTCTATGTCTATGTTTCCAACCATGAAGTTGGGGGTATGGATCTTATTAATTGCTGGCTTACCTTTCACAATACTCTGTAATTAGGCGCTAAAGTAATAAACAAAATAATAGATGCTGAACAGTCATTAACATTCATGTTAATGAAGCTACACAATTAATTTTATGTACACCTTTCACCTTTTCTTTGGGCTCAATGGTGTGCCTGTGTTTTGGTAATAGCCAAATGATCTCCCAATGAGTTTTGGATATGAGGAAATGGTACTTCCAAAATATTGCAGTTCTAAATGTTCTAGGTGTTGCTCCATTCTCTTCCATAACCCCTGGATTCTGTAGATAATAATTTGGGGGCTGTGGTGGTGATGTGGTGCTGGTGGGTTGAGTGGTGGGGGGTAGAGATAGAGAATTATGCCAGGAATACTTTATTAATATTGAGTGTGCAGTATTTCTATGACAAAAAGTGCATGGTTGCTTATGCTAATATTCCTTTGGGAAAACAACAGCCAGAAGTTTGGCACTGTTGTGTTCAAGGAAAATTGCAGGCAGATTGCTGACGCAATTTTTGAGCAAGATTGGGGATAAAGTGCATTTTTAAGTTTCTCAGTGGTTATCTGATCCTCCTCTTGTTACAGTTCACCAGGCCCCAACATCAGCAGCATGGACTTGTCACAATCAATATTCTATGCTTTACTTTGCTGCAATCTAATTGTCTTCTTAGTTCTGTAAAGACCTTTCTGTTCATTTCCTTACTTGAGCGTTTGTTGTCATATTAAAACTATCTTTGCTCCATTTGTTCTTAATGCTATTCAACCGTAATATCATTTTGTCCATATATATGTCTCCACATTTAATGCCAGGACCACTGAGTGTTTCAGAATTATTACTTTTGTTTCAGATATGTGAAATCTGGAATGTTTTACTTCCCCTTCACAATTTGACATTGAGAGAAGTATAGCTATGAAGGAATACTGGGCTTAGAAATCAATGGTAAATGGGCAAGGCAGAAAGTCTATGCTAAAATTACAGTCCACAGTGATTTATTCTGCTGTGCAGTCTTGAAAAATTGGCAGTCTGGCTTGCAGTTGTCAATAATCACACCACCTTTTCTTTGTTAGAACACTATTAATCATCTCACTTTTAGAAATGCAGACAATATAAGGGATAAATATTTTATTATAGGGAAGATATTGTCAAGCTTGAAATGGTTCAGAAAAGATTTACAAGGAAGTTGCCAGGACTAGAGGGTGTGAGCTATAGGGAGAGGTTGAGTAAGCTGGGTCTCTATTCCATGGACTGTAGGAGGATGAGGGGAGATCTTATAGAGGTGTACAAAATCATGAGAGGAATAGATCGGGTAGATGCACAGTCTTTTACCCAGAGTAGGGGAATCGAGGACCAGTGGGGTGAAGGGGAAAAGATTTAATAGGTATCCGAGAGGTAACCTTTTCACACAGAGGGTGGGAGTATGGAACAAGCTGCCAGAGGAGGTAGTTGAGGCTGGGACTATCCCATCATTTAAACAGTTGGACAGGTACATGGATAGGACAAGTTTGGAGAGTTATGGACCAAGCGCAGGCAAGTGGGACGAGGGTAGCTGGGACATTGTTTGCCGGTCTGGGCGGGTTTGGGCCGAAGGGCTTGTTTCCACACTGTATCACTGTACGACTCTAGGACTCTACATTATGATGCATCACATGCCAAGGTTGGTGCAATTTGGTTGAAACGCAACCAAAAGAGATTGCTCAAAATGCCACCAATATGCCAAATTTCTAAATTACATATTGGGTCCAACTTTGGAATAGGTTTTTCAGTTAAACTATGCTGTGTGGGTGTTTCATGATTGTTGTACTTAACTCTATGTGTTACCTTGTTCCCATTTCTCTTGTTGTTCTCTGCTTCAGCCACCTGTGCAGGTTACAACAAAATGCCTATTTAGTTTAGTTGTAGGAAGAGAATAAAACGTGGAAACAGGCCTTATGGCCCATTGAGTCTGCGCCGACCAGCGATCCCCACACACTGACACTATTCTACCTGCACAAGGGATAATTTTACATTCATACCATCCAAGTAACGTACAAACCTGTACATCTTTGGAGTATGGAAGGAAATCGAAAATGTTGAGAAAAATCGAGCAAGTCACAGGGAAAATGTACAAAGTCTGCACAGGCAAGCACTGGTAGCCAGGATCGAACTTGAGTTTCTGGTGCTGTAAAGCAGCAACTCTACCGCTGCTCCACCATTTATTGCGAGGTTCAATTCCTAACTCCTTTCTATATTGGGGCCCCACAATTCTTCGCTAAACAGTCCTGCTCTAACCCTTTATATTAAATTCAGTGGTGCACCCTTTTCTCTGATTCAGAAGGGTAGCACAGTGGTGCAGCTGGTAGAGCTGCTGCCTCACAGCACAAGAGACCTGGGTTTGATCCTGACTGCTGGTGCTGTCTGTATAGGGTTTTCATGATTTCCCAAGGAACATGGGCTTCCTACAGGTGCCCCCATCCCAAGACATGCGGATTTGTAGGTTTATTGGCCTCTGAAAATTGCCGTGAGTGTGTTGGGAGTGAATGCGAAATGCAATAACATAGATGTAGTATGAATGGGTGGTCAATAGCCAGCGTGGACTTGGTGGGCCAAATGATCTGTTTCCATGTTTCCATGGTTGAATGTTTCAATCAACACATTCAGTTAAATAAAAAGCTTGATCTCTGAATTTTGGGTGAGATTCTGAGGAACATGAGGTGAATGCTTGCTTTCCCATAACCCTAATGCATAGCTCTGCAAAAATCACAATACACCAATGTTTTACTTTTTTCTTCTACGCCAGCGCAAGTCACGAACATGCCACTTTCCATTATACTACTTGTAAATTATTTAACAACGACTCTGTTAGTCATTTTTTGTCCCTTTTGGTCGCATTGTTAGCAGAAGCATATGTGCGGTTTGTGCATTGGTAACAGCAATTTATTTTCATTTATTGTCGAGGCACTTAAAGCGATTAGTCAGGCATCGAGTAACATGTTGCACCTGACTTGTTACTTCTTTTGAGGAAATGAGCTGTTTCGAGAGAACAGGAAATTGAAGACTGGCATACATTACCCTACCTAAAAGAAAAGTAACAACATGTATTCTTATTGAATCCCTTTAGATTCATTTATTTTTGAACAATTAAAATTAGAGTCTTGCTTTTATGAAGGAAGTTGTAATACCATTGTGCAATTCCTCATCTGCTTATATTAGACAAATAAATATCACCAAAACCTGGAACCTATTGGACTCGCATAAACACTCAGCTTGAAACATGGCTGTTTAAGTCATCACGGGGCAAAACATGAAATCGTCCTATTTCCTTTCCTTGGTGAAAATGTACCATAAAAAATCCCAGATTTTAAACGTCAAAAACTCAGTCTGCCATTCCATGCCTAATAGAAAGTCCAATCTGGAGTAATCCATGGAGATTTAAATGTGATTTGTGAATTAATGACTCCTGCTTGATTAGGGCCCAATGGTTATGTCGGGGTTTTTTTTTTTACCGTATTCCAGGTTTTCACACTGGTTTGCCAAGTCAAACATGAGTTGCTGTTCCCTGTCTTGAAAATTGTAGGTGTCATTGGGATTTAGGGATTTTGAATTTATATGTTTTATTACCACTTGTCATCTAGCCTGGAAAACGTGCATTTAATTCCTAGCAACCGAAGAGGGGATATATATTTCTTTGGTATTAATCATCAGTTACCTAATATAAGGTATTTTAGCTGGTTGGAATGATTCTCTCTTCAGATGTTATGAGCTCTTATGTTTTTATCAAAGTCGAATGCTCAACGTTTTTTTTGTCTTAGTAGCAATACCCTATTTGTCTGTGTTAAAGAACGTATGGGAGGTTTAAGATGAGGCAGAGTCACATAGATTAGTTGTAACCATGTCCCTTTGGGCCACAAGAAATATTGCTTTCTTTTGATAGGAAAAGCATTCTGTGTTATTAAATTCAAAGTCAGAGCTGAGGAAAAGGTATCCAATCCAGCAATGCTCATTGCTTCAATTCGATTTTTTTTTAGATATGGAACATTGAAGTAGGCCCTTCGGAGGCCATGCCGAACGACGATCACCCCTACTCTAATTCTATCCGACACACCAGGGCCAATTTACAGAAGTCAATTAACCTACAAACCTGCACGTCTTTGGGATGTGTGAGAAAACTGGAGCACTCGGAAAATCCCCACTCAGTCACAAGGAGAATAGAGTCATAGGGTAATAGTGTGGAAACAGGCCTTTCAGCTCAACTTGCCCACACCAACCAACAAGTCCCATCTGCACTAGTTCCACCTGCCTGTGTTTGGCCCATTTCCCTCCAAACATGTCCTATCCATATACTTGTCCCCATATTTCATAACTATAATAATACCTCCCTCAACTAACTACTTCTGCAACTCATTCCAAAAACCCACCACTCTCTATGTGAAAAAGCTACCCCTCAGTTTCCTATTAAATCTTTCCCCCCTCATCTTAAACCTATGTCCCCTGGTTCATGATTCCCCTACTCTGGGCAAGGGACTCTGTGTATCTACCTGATCTAGTCCACTCATGATTTTGGTACACTTTTATAGGATCACCCCTCATCCTCCTGTGTTCAAAGGAATAAAGTCCTAGCCTATTCAACCTCTGCCGATAGCTCAGGCCCTTAAATCCTGGCAACATCCTCTTAAATCTTCTCTGCACCCTTTAAAGCTTGACAAAATCTTTCCTATAACACGATGCCCTGAACTGAACACAATACTCTAAATGTGGCCTCACCAATGTCTTCTATAACTGCAACATGGTCTCCCAACTTCTCTACTCAGTACTCTGACTGATGAAGCCCAATGTACCAAAAGCCTTTTTGATCACCATATCCACATGTGACACTACCTACAAGCAACCACGTACCTGCACTCTGAAATCTCTCTGCTCTACAACACTCCCCAGAGCCCAATCATTCACTAGCATTCACTGTGTAGGTCTTGCCCACGTTAGTCACCCCAAAATGCAACACCTCACATGTTTTGACAACCAACTTCACTATCTACAACTACCCACTTTTATCTTATTTACAAACTTAACAACCGTGCCATGTACAGAACATACATCCAAATCATTGATAAAGATGACAAACAGCAATTATGGTACTTTTATGATGCGTTATTTGCCACATGTACCGAGGTAGTGTGGAATTTATTTTTGTATACAGCTCAGTACAATAACACTATACATAAGCACGTAGTCACATCTTAGATAAACATAACAGATACAGTGCAAGTGTATAGCAATAGTATGCTGAGACAGTGTACAGAGTTGCCAGTTTGGCGCTATTTTCAAGTCCCTGTTGTTGTAAGTGCAGGTTCTTGGCCTGTCCATGAAGGCCCATTGTCCTGTAGCAGTGTTGGCCTAGCCAAGCGTGACCCAACACCGAACCCTGAGGTGCACCACTAGTCACAGGACACCAGTCCAAAAATCAATCTTCGACCCACAGCCTCTACTTCCTTTCATGGAGCCAATTTTCTATCCTTTCAGCGATCTCTCCTTGGATCCCATGTGATCTATTTCCAGAGCAGCCTACCATGTAAATACTTGCTGAATGCTTTGCCATATTCCATGTTTACTAATATATACACAATATCTACAGCTCTGCCTTCATCAACCTCTTTGATCACAGCATTAAAAAACGCAATCAGGTTTGTGAGACCCATAGTCAGGATTAAACCCGGGTCTCGGGCGCTGTTAGAAAACTGGATTTGATCCCGGCTACATGTGCTGTCTGTATTGAGTTTGCATGTTCTCCCTTTGACTGCATGGATTTGCTGATGTTGTATGATTTAAAAATCTAAAGAATTACATGCAGACAGAGAGTCTGTCTTGTTAATAATCTAGCACAGAAGAAGTTAATTAGCCGACTGCTGAATTCATTTTCAGCTGAGTTGTCATAAAGGGCATAAAAACACAAGGCATGATAGTTCAGTATTTCAGTGATCCAGCACATTTTTGAAGTTAGAAACGTTACCTATTTTAACATGTGGAAGAACTTCACTGATATTGTGAATAATTACTCTTCCCTGAGCGGGCGAAAACTGCTGAAATATGAAATGTTATTAACCATATGGAGATTGGGGTTGAATTTCATGTTTCAAAGCCAAATTAAACCTGTGCAACTATGAATATGCCACAGTGTGTCATGTTTTACCACATGGAGACCATTTTGTAGGCTTTTGAAACTGCAATTTTGAAAGTAAGTCTGCTGCTTGATAGGTCTCTGTAATTAGAGGCAGTTGTGTGTGTTACAGATATTGGATCCTACCAGAGGATTTGGAATTCCAAATCAAATAAAACTGAATGGGGGTTGCTATTTCACTAGTTACCACAGTACTTCTGAATTGCTTTTCTTTTAGATATGCAAAATATTTCTTTCTAATGGAGATTTCCCCTAATGTGCTATGTATTTTGATCTGAAACATTTTGCTCCCAAAGGCAGCAGGGTTCACTTAGCTGCCCCTTTACATATTTCACAACAGTAAACAAAAGGAACCTATTCATTCATTATGTTGCTGAATTTCTGTAACTTCTCTCCACATAACCATCTTTCTGCTGATACCTTAAGTAAATGAAATTCAAGCCCTTTGGTGACGACCATTCAACTCAGCGTAAATACAGGTCTATGCTGTGAAGGGATTCACTTGCAAAGGAACATGAATGTCTGGATGAATTAAAAGGTCAGGTGAATAATCCTACCACAGTTGTCAGAGTAATATACACCTCAGATCTTCATAGATGTAAGTTCTGTTTAAAATGGATTAAATAAATCAAAAATCACGGGTAACCCTTGCTCTGCAGGAGAGTCAGGTCACACACATCAGTAAAGAAAAGCCAGATTGTTCTTTACAATGCTCAGCAATAAGCTTTCCTTCTCTTTCAAGCATTGAGTAATGTTGGTCTTTCATGACCTCAGCATATTTTGAGTGCTTACAGCTATTGAAGAACTCTTGAATGGTGACAACACTTAATTGAATGTAAAGCTCTCCGAGACCTCCTGAAGTGATAAAAGATGCTTTATAAGTACGAGTCTATTTTTTAATCTGACATTTGCATGATATAAATTTAAATTGCACTGTAATTGGGAACATCATTTAAATTAACAATGGCTATGAGCTTCCTAGGGCTGCAGGAACCTGCTGTTAAAGGGAGTGCTGTCTCAGGATTAGTGCAGAATGCAGCATTCCTTATGCCCTTGAAACAGCACACATTGTCTCCTAATATCTTGAGGAAGCCTCCCTTCCTTAGATCATCATCTGTCTCCTCTGTTTCATTAAAATGGGCACCAATCTCCCACCCCTACCGTTTGCTTCCTGCCCTGATGCCATGTCTCACAATTCTTCAGATCCTCCAAGCCTCAACTTCTACAGCCACTTTCCAAACGCCTGCTTCATTCTGAATCTCTGTCACCACAACCCATGGTTCCTAGTGGGACATCCCATTGCTGAAGATACACACAAAAAGCTGGAGTAACTCAGTGAGTCAGACAGCATCTATGGAGAAAAGGAATACAAACATAGAAAATAGATGCAGAAGTAGCCAGCAACGCGATTCAATATGATCATGGCTGATCATCCAAAATCAGTACCTCGTTCCAACTTTGTTGCCATATCCCTTGATTCCCTTAGCCCCAGGAGCTAAATCTAACACTCTTGTAAACATCCAGCGAATTGGCCTCCACTGCCTTCTGCAGCAGAGAATTCCGCAGATTCACAACTCTCTGAGTGAAAAGGTTTTTCCTCATCATGGTCCTAAATGGCCTATCCCTTATTCTTAAACTGTGCCCCTGGTTCTGGACTCCCCCAACATCAGGAACAAATTTCCTGTATCAATCGTATCCAATCCTCTAAGAATTTTATATGTTTCTGTAAGATCCTCTCTCATCCTTCTAAATTCCAGCAAATACAAGCCCAGTTGACCCATTCTTTCATCATATGTCATTCCCGCCATCCTGGAAATTAACCTGGTGAACCTACGCTGAACTTCCTCAATAGCAATAATGTCCTTCCTCAAATTAGGAGACCAAACTTGCACACAATACTCCTGGTGAGGTCTCACCAGGCCCCTGTACAACTGCAGTAGAACCTCCTTGCTCCTAAACTCGAATCCACTCTCAATGAAGGCCGACATACCATTAGCTTTCTTCACTGCCTGCTGTACCTGCATGCTTACTTTCAGTAATTGATGTATAAGCACATCCAAGTCTCGCTGTTCCCCCCCTTCTCCTAATCTGACAACATTCAGATAATGATGTGCCTTCCTGTTCTTTCCACAAAGAGGACAACCTCACATTTGTCCACATTATACTGCATCTGCATGTTTCTGCCCACTCACCCAACCTATCCAAGTCACCCTGGAGCCTCATAGCATCCTCCTTGCACCCACCGTTCACCCAGCTTTGTGTCATCCTCAAACTTAGAGATGTTACATTTAATTCCCTCGTCTAAATTATTAATATATATATGTAAACAACTGGGGTCCCAGTACTGAGCCTTGCGGCACTGCCTGCCATTCTGAAAAGGACCTGTTAATTCCTACTCTTTGCTTATTGTCTGCCAACCAGTTCTCTATCCATGTCAATACCATACTCCCAATACCATGTGCTCTAATTTTGCACCCTAATCTCTTGTGTGGGACCTTGTCAAAGGCTTTATTAAAGCCCAGATACACCACATCCACTGGCTCTCCCGTATCCATTCTACTTGGTACATCTTGAAAAATTTCAAAAGATTAGTCAAGCATTTCCCCCTTCATAAATCCATGCTGACTTTGACCGATCCCATCACAGCTTTCCAAATGCGCTGCTATAACATCTTTAATAATCGACTTAAGCATCTTCCCCACTTCCGATGTAAGGCTAACTGATCTACAATAACCCGTTTTCTCTCTCCATCCTTTCTTAAGAAGTGGAATTACATTGGTTACCCTCCAGTCCACGGAAACTGATCCAGAGTCGAGAGAACATTGAAAAATGATCACCAATGCATCCACGATTTCTAGGGCCAGCTCCTTGAGTATTCTGGGATGCAAACCATTAGACCCTGGGAATTTATCTGCCTTCAGTCCCAACAGTTTACCTAACCATTTTCTGACTAATGTGGAATACCTTCAGTTCCTCCTTCCCACTAGATCCTCGGTCCAATAATAATAATAATAATAATAATAATAATAATAATAATAATAATAATAATAATAATAATAATAATAATAGTAATAATACACTTTATTGTCATTGTAAATAAATACAACAAAATTTCATGCGGACAGCACGAGCGGAGCTCCAACGTATCAGATAAATAACAACGAATAGCGAATAACAAAACGGCAAGAAAACGGCTAGTATTTCCAAGATATTGTTTGTGTCTTCCTTAATGAAGACAGAACCAAAGTACTCATTTAACTGTTCTGCCATTTCCTTGTTTCCCATTATAATAGGTGACATTTCGGGACGAGACCCTCAGTCTCGATCCAAAACGTCAGCTATTCCTTTTCTCCAGAGATGCTGTCTGATCCGCTTATTACAGCTTTTTGTGTCTATCTTCGATTTAAACCAGTAACTGCAGTTCCTTGCTACACATCCCATTGCTGGTTCTGCCAGCCTGCTCCAAACTCTTGTATCTTGTCAATGGCTGGGTAGGAAACAGATGAAGGAATATCATACTGTGCTCCTAACATTAAATTCCACAGATCCCATGGGTACTTGGTTGTAATCTATTCTGACAATTTTTCATTCCAATCATACCATCTTTTCTCCCCTTAAGCAAAGATTGGTTTAAGCTACTAAC
Organism: Leucoraja erinaceus; assembly: GCF_028641065.1. NCBI lineage: Eukaryota > Metazoa > Chordata > Chondrichthyes > Rajiformes > Rajidae > Leucoraja > Leucoraja erinaceus. The sequence goes on along the minus strand of NC_073395.1, from coordinate 31,556,788 downwards.
TTGTACTCATAGTATTGATATTTCATACCATGATATTTCAATCTGGCTTATGCTCCCCCTTATCTCTAATTAATTTTCAAAATATTGATGTTAATAATGGTGCTATTTGGTTGTTTTATCCTGAAACATAGAAACAAAAAAATAGGTGCAGGAGTAGGCCATTCGGCCCTTCGAGCCTGCAACACCATTCAATATGATCATGGCTGATCATCCAACTCAGTATCCTGTACCTGCCTTCTCTCAATACCCCCTGATCCATTTAGCCACAAGGGCCACATCTAACTCCCTCTTAAATATAGCCAATGAACTGGCCTCAACTACCTTCTGTGGCAGAGAGTGCCAGAGATTTACCACTCTCTGTGTGAAAAATGTTTTTCTCATCTTGGTCCTAAAGGATTTCCCCTTTATCCTTAAACTTTGACCCCTTGTCCTGGACTTCCCCAACATCGGGAACAATCTTCCTGCATCTAGCCTGCCCAACCCCTTAAGAATTTTGTAAGTTTCTATAAGATCCCCCCTCAATCTTCTAAATTCTAGTGAGTACAAGCCAAGTCTATCCAGTCTTTCTTCATACGAAAGCCCTGACATCCCAGGAATCAGTCTGGTGAACCTTCTCTGTACTCCCTCTATGGCAAGAATGTCTTTCCTCAGATTAGGAGACCAAAACTGTACACAATACTCCAGGTGTGGTCTCACCAAGACCCTGTACAACTGCAGTAGAACCTCCCTGCTCCTATACTCAAATCAAATGAATGAGAGCTTTATCATTTTGCTTCCAAACCCGACCTTGCTGTCACTTTCACATGGTCCATATTTGACTTTTCCCTACTCTTGATTCACTTCTCCATCTCCAGGGATAGATAATGACCAGAATTCACTACAGATCCACGGACTACCACAACCACACAGAATACATTTTCTTGCAACCTAATTTTGTTATAAACGCTCCATTTCTTTCTCCCTGTTTTGCTGTTACCTTTGTATTTGTTACTATAGTGCTGCTATTCATCCACTGAAACCATCACTTCCAATATGATGCCATCTCCACTAATTCTCATGATAACTTCCTATGCAACTGCAGGAGATACAACACTTTGGTCTTTGGTCCTTTGGTCTTCTGCCTTCCTTCCTACCATCTAGGGTCTCAAGTAGTTTCCCCAGCAGTTTACTTCTATGTCTACGAGTAAATTAACGCAGATCAGGAAAATGTTTTACAGAATAGCTTGAGTTTGCAGGGGTGACCTTGTACTTCTACATCCCGCACCCGCTCTGATCACTCTGTACTTCGCATCCTGTATTATCACTTGGTATCCAAGGCAAGCTCAAATTAAAATTAGGCCATTACAACCTTTAGCACACAACTTTGAGCACAACAATTTCAAATTATCACCATTTCAGCTTTTGCATTTCAGAATCCAGCAATTATAGTTTTTTATAGCAAGATGAGGGAATCATATTGCTTCTTCTTTATATACTTCCTTTAACTCTACCTTTTGTTTATCATTAAATCCTTAATCAGCTTCCTCTGATTTATCTCTGCTGCTTTACCTTGTTACAAACTGCACCCCATCCACTCAACGTTCTTTCCATCATAAAAAAATGTTTCATCTTTGCCTTTTGCCAGTTTTGATTGGTCAAAATCCAAAGCAAAAAATCTCTTTCTCTCTTCACGGATGCTGCATGATTCCACATGCATCCCGCACATTGTGTGCAGCTAACGGAATCAATGGATATGGGGAAAAAACAGGAACATGGTACTGATTCTGGATGATCAGCCATGATCATATTGAATGGTGGTGCTGGCTCAAAGGGCCAAATGGCCTACTGCTGTACCTACTTTTTATTTTTTCTATGTTTCTATGTTTCTATCTCTTTCATACTTCAATAAGCCCTCGTCTACTGAGAATTAAACCTTTTATTTGACAACTCCTAATACTGGTTGGCTGAGGGAAATGTCCTTTCTGTACCTCTATGGGGACTTTGGGTGTTCATATGAGTAATATTCATAACCAAAAGTATGGTAAAGCTAATATTTGTAGTATTGTAGAAAGTTGTCTGCTTCTGTACCTGGTAGACAGGCTGGGAATTCCCCAAATACAAACCAGATACCTGAAGTCTGGTTTTGAAATAAAATTCATCTTCTTTGACATATCCACTTGCATAACATGAGGAAAATGTTTTTAATAATTTTGGAGCAGCACCACAAAAGGAAATTAGCTATCAAGCCAAGATTTCAATATTTCATGACGCTGATACAACTGCACCATTATAAAATGTCCTGCATGAATTAAGACCTGGCAAAAACTGGCAATATTAAACGATGTTGAACTGAACATTAATGTCAATTGATATGAGAAAGCAGAGCTCATATTCCTGAGCTTCCTTGCACCTGTTAGGCCTGACATGTCATTTTGAACATGTAATGTTTGTCAAAGCATTTTTACCGCGACTGTCTGCATCGCCCAGCACTGTTGTGGGTTTTACATTTGATTCAGTGCGGAAACAGGCCCTTCGGCCCACCAAGTTCGCACCGACCAGCGATCCCCGCACATTAACACTATCTTACACACACTAGAGCCAATTTACACTCAAGAGTCAAGACTCACGTCTCATTGATAAAGTCTCACATATGGCAGGGTGAATAACTCTGCTTTTCTATTCATTCTGGTGCAATTTAGTTTAGTTTTTAGTTTTGTTTAGAGATTCAGTGCGGAAACAGGCCCTTCGGCCCACCAATTTCGCACCGACCAGCGATCCCCGCACATTAACACTATCTTACATACACTAGGGCCAATTTACACTTAATACCAAGCTAATTAACCTACAAACCTGTATGTCTTTGGAGTGTGGGAGGAAACCGAAGATCTTGGAGAAAACCCAGGTGGTCACGGGGGGAACGTACAAACTCCGTACAGACAGCACCCGTAGTCGGGATCGAACCTGGGCCTCTAGTGCTGTAAGGCAGCAACTCTGTGCCACCGTGCCATTTGTATTTCAAATTAAGAGAGTGAGGTTGTGTGTGCTTCATAGATGCATGTTCAAATGAATCTCCTCAATAATAGAGCCTGCGGTCAAAGTGGCTATTATTAGCTTGTTTTTACATTGAGCCAACAACAATGGGTCATCGTGGTTGATGCAATATCATACAATGCTATGCAATTAAAATCTGAATTTCTGAAGAGGAAGAATGAGAGGGTAATGTGATTCTTTACATAGAAATGAAACCACATAAACAAAACTCGCACAGATTTGCAAGCCTTATGCATAGGGTTCCAAATTTATTTTGCGCAACAAATGTGCTCACTTGTGTTGTTTGAAGATCCCCAGACACAAGGTAAAGTGCTGTGATTAAATATATTGTATTAATAGACCCATAATGCGTGGGTGCTAGCCCATGCAAATCATCTTTTAATTTGAGACGAGGAAACACTTTTTCTCACAGAGAGTGGTGAGTCTGTGGAATTCTCTGTCTCACAGGGCGGTGGAGGCAGGTTCACTGGATGCTTTCAAGAGAGAGCTAGATAGGGCTCTTAAAAATAGCAGAGTCAGGGGATATGGGGAGAAGGCAGGAACGGGGTGCTGATTGGGGAGGATCAGCCATGATCACATTGAATGGCGGTGCTGACTTGAAGGGCCGAATGACCAACTCCTGCACCTATTGTCTATTGTCAATATCTTTAGTTAGTAACAAATGAAGGACAAGCAGACCCTGACTTAGAACAAAAGTGGTCACTTGAGTATCTATATTACTAAAAGCCTGATCTTGACCACTTCCTGTTGTTCTGTATAGTGATTTTAGAAAAAACGCTGCCACTTATGACTGTGATTTTTGGCCATCATACTCAGAGCCCCCCTCCGCTGTGCAGGACAAGAGGATTTTCCCCATCGATGAAAAATAAAAGAGTTATTAGTGTTTAAAAAATGTTGAGATTCACTCTCCTGAAGGCCACGCCCCTTGCCTAATTAGAGCTGCCTTGCCTAATTAGAGCTGCATAGCCTAATTAGAGCTGTCTTGCCTTCTAATCTTGACCACTTCCTGTTTGCATTTTATATTGATTTTAGAAAAAAACGCTATAACGTACGGCTGTGATTTTTGGCCATCTTACTCAGAGTCCCCCTCCGCTCATCAGGTGCAGAGGATCTTTCGCATCGATGAAAAATAGAAGAGTTATTAGTGTTTAAAAAATATTGATATTCTCTCTCCTGAAGGCCACGCTCATTCCGGAGGGACTGTAAAACCCAGAAGTGTGGAAGTGCCTCAGTTCTCTGCAAGATGGGGGACCGAGAGGTTGCAATTCTCAGTCTGAGCTGTGAATATCACTGAACACATGTCTACTAAACTGTAAGTGGTTTTACTGACCTGTCAGTGCCCTTAATGTGGTTTGAAAATGTAGTTTGAAAATGTAAAATTGTGTTTTGGTTTGAAAGTGCTAAAGCTGTGTTGCCTTTGGTTTTGAAATTGCTAAAGCAAGCTGCCTTGCCTTTGGTTTTGAAAGTGTTAAAGCAAGCTGCCTTGCCTAATTACAGCAGCCTTGCCTAATTAGAGTTGCCTTGCCTAATTAGAGTAGAGTTGCCTTGCCTAATTAGAGTTGAGTTGCCTTGCCTAATTAGAGCGGCCTTGCCTAATTAGAGCGGCCTTGCCTAATTAGAGCGGCCTTACCTAATTAGAGCTGCCTGCCTTGACTATAAAACCTGGAAATGTGGGCTTGGCTTAGTCTCTGCAAGATGGGGGGAGGGAGAGATCACGACACGCTGTCTATAGTGGCCTTGCACCCTGCTTGAAATGGTATGAAACTGCACTTAAATTTGGTGGCCTTGCACCCTGCTTGAAATGGTATGAAACTGCACTTGAATTTGGTGGCCTTGCACTATTCTCAATAGCCGTGAGTCAACTGCGCGCCCACCAGCCATGAGTGAGCTGCCAGCACAACGGGCTTGAGTGACTGAGCCGCCAGCCCAAGAATCTATTCGGCCCACAATGTCCATACTAGCCCTCTGGAAACCAGTCTCTTCAACGCACAACACCCATACTAGCGCTCCAGAAAGCCCCCCCCCCCCCCCCCCCCCCAAATGGCCACCAATATTGGAATTTGTGGAGAGGTGGAATATTGCGTTGGGGGACCAGCCCTCCCGTGTGATGCTAGGACCCAACGGGTCCCACTTAGTCTAGTAATTATTTATACCAAGGTGCAGAATGCTTAAAAAATATCACAACATATAATATTATTTACAGTTTGAGCGGGACAGGGTGCATCTCTGAAGAGAAGGAATGGGTGACATTTCAGGTCGAGACCCTTCTTCAGACAAAGGTTCTGAAGAAGGGTCTCGATCCAAAACGAAACAATACGATATGATACAATACTTTATTCATCCTTGGAGAAATGTCACCCATTCCTTCTCTCCAGAGATGTTGCCCGTCCCGCTGAGTTACTCCAGCCTTTTTGTGTCAATCTTCGGTTTAAACCAACATTTGCAGTTCCTTCCTAACCTGGTCAATTCACCCCTTCTCACCCAAACCACCCCCACCCCTGCTACGTTTCCTTGCAACTGCAGGAACTGCTACACTTGTCACTTTACCTCCCCCCTTTACTCCATCCCAGGACCCAAGCAGCCTTTCCAGATGAGACAGAGGTTCACCTGCACCTCCTCCAACCTTATCTATTGCATCCGCTGCTCTAGGTGTCAGCTGCTCTACATCGGTGAGACCAAGCGTATGCTTGGCGATCGCTTCGCCTAACACTTCCGCTCGGTTCGCACTAATCAAACTGATCTCCCGGTGGCTCAGCACTTCAACTCCCCCTTTCATTCCGAATCTGACCTTTCTCTCCTGGGCCTCCTCCATGGCCAGAGTGAGTCCCACCGTAAATTGGAGGAGCAGCACCTCATATTTTGCTTGGGCAGTTTACACCCCAGCGGTATGAACATTGACTTCTCCAATTTCAGGTAGTCCTTGCTTTCTCCCTCCTTTCCCTCCCCTTCCCAGCTCTCACACAGTCTACTGTCTCCGCCTCTTCCTTTCTTCTTCCCGCCCCCCCCCCCCCCCCCCCACCTCCACATCTGTCTGAAGAAGGATATCGGCCCGAAACGTCATCTATTCCTTCGCTCCATAGATGCTGCTTCACCCACTGAGTTTCTCCAGCATTTTCGTTTACCTTTTATAGTTTGAGTGTTACTTAACAATATGCTAAATTACATTGTTTTTTACCTTCCAGTGGACAGTTTGGAAGTCCATTATAGTTTTGTTTAAGAAATTGAAAATGATTTAATATTCCACATCATATTATTTTACAACAAAAAAAACTTGTAAAAATGTTAAATCACAGATGTTAGTGGTTTGATGTTCACTCGCAAGATCCTATGATTTAATGATTTGCAGATGATAGTGAAAAAGGTGGTGGTCTTGAATTGGAGAGGTATTTCAAAAATTACAGAATGAGTTGGTCAAAATATGTAGTTCGCAACAAAAGGCAGATGGAATTTATTGCAGACACATTTGAAGACCTGCACGTAGGAAGTAAAACTAGGCGCCTGTTGAAATATTTAAGGATAAAGTTGAAAGAGACTTGGGAATCTTAATAGACTCAATGTTAAACATCTGGGATTTCTCACTTCTCTACACGTACTCTGGCCATTTACTGAAATAGATGAAAAATCATGGACCTGCAAACAATGCTTTGGAATACCCCAGCCTACCCATCTCATCAATGTAGGGAAGCAATAAGCCAAGCAATAAATTGAATGTCACACTACTTTGCAGGAAGAGCTGTTACCAAACTTTACAGTGCACTACTGGGACCAGAACAAGAGTACAGCTGCCAAATCTATCTGCAAATGTTCAGTGAGTAATTTGGGTGCTGGACACGCTATTGAGGATTTATGAGGCCGACACCCAATGTCTAATAACTAAACTGAAGAAAATGTTGATATCTGGACTGTAAAGATATGTGCGCTAATTCTGCACAATCCAAAAGGAAAGGGTAAGATTTTTTAAATGTTTTATTTTCTTTGAGATATAGCCATTACTGGGATTTATTGCCCATTCCTTTCAGGAAGAGATAGTGAGTTGACTTCTGGAATTGCCGCAACCTCAGTTGTAAAGGTAATCTATAGGAAGTTCAGGATTTAGACCCAGCTACGATGAAGGAACGGAAAGATATTTCCAAAACAAGGTGGTGTAAGACTTGGAGGGGAACACGTAAGTGGTAGGGTTCAAATGCACCTGAAATACTTGCCTTTCTTGGTGGCAGTGGTTAGGAGTTTAAGAGTTGTTGTCAGATTAGCTATTTGAGTAACTCCAGTGGTTTTAGTAGTTTGAACTCACCATGGCCAATTTGTGCTTGTCTTGGAGGAAGAGAATGTTTATAGTGGTATGGGGGATTAATTAAACAAATTGCTGATGTTCCTTAAGTTACTGGAACTGCACTCATGCATTCATTTGGGTATGTCTGTCACATTCTTTTTGTGCGTTGTTGATGTTGGAAAGGCTTTGAGGTGTCAGGGGGTGAGTACATTGCTGCAGGACACCCAGCCACTGGACCCATTGCTGCAGGACACCCACTGTATGTCTAGTTTTGACATACAGCACAGAAACAGGTCCTTCGGCAGACCAAGTTCAAACCGACCAGCAATTCCCCGAACATTAGCACTATCCAATACACTAGGGACAATTTACAATTTTTACCAAAGTCAATTAACCTTCAAAACCTGTACGTCTTTGGAGTGTGAGACGAAACCGGTACACCTGGAGAAAACCCTCTTGACCACAGGGAGAACATATAAGCTCCGTACAGCCAAAATCCACATTCTGGATTGAATCTGGGTCTCTGGTGCTGTAGGGTAGGCAACTCTTCCACTGCGCCACCATGCCATCCTGAGAGAATCATAGAGCTGTACAGGCAGCATCTCTGGAGAAAAGGAATAGGTAATGTTTTAGGTCGAGACCCTTCTTCAGACTGAGAGTCAGCGGAGAGGGAAACAAAAGATATGAAAAGATACAAATAAACAAATGAATGATGTCAAGGACAGTCAATATCATCTCATGTCTGGAAATGTATTTTGTTGGGAAAGGTTGTAATGTGGTCTGACATGCAGTTGGTGAAATACAAACCAAACCTCAATGAGCTGGTTATTAATGAGTTAGCACAGCTGGATAGCATTGTTAATGACACATTTTTTGGATGATTAACTGGATGATGACAAACTAGATTGCATTTAACCTGATTTTTGAAAGCATACAGGCAATTTTCCACACTGACATGAGATGCTATTGTTATAACTGTACTGGAACAGATTGACTAGAGCTAGTATCTAGAGCATAGATCATCAGATATATAGCCAGCATTTTTTCTACTCTTTACCTTATTGATTCCCTCCATCAAAAGCATGCGGTGGCAATGCAGAGTTCAAGCTACAAAATGTGCTGTAGATTGGCTGCAAAATGTGCTGTAGACTCTAATGTAAGATCCGCTGTTGACACTAACACAGCCATTTCTTAGTATCATACGTGGAGTGAATCAAATTGACTAAAGACCTTCTTCGTTGATGTGGAGGATCTGTAGAGGAAGTCAAGATGGAATGTCTACTTTGAGTCTTCTGGCTCAATATGGTTGCAATTGCTTTTCATCTTGTTTTCATTATTGCAATGCTGGACTTCACATTGAAAAAGGAATTGTTCTTGGAGCCTTTGCTTCTTGTTCACTATTTATTTGCTCACCAGCATTTGCAATAAATAGGGCAGGATTGTGGAATTTGATCTGATCTGGAATTGTTAAAATGATTCTACCCGAGAATAAGACTAGGAGAAGGACATCTGATGGAACTATTGGCTTTGTTTCCAAGTTTACAGATGATATGAAGATACATGGAGGGGCAGGTAGTATAGAGGAAGGAGAGAGTCTGCAGAAGGACTTGGGAGGTTGGGACAGTGGGCAAAGAAGTGGCAGATGGACTGCAATGTAGCAAAGTGTGCTGCCATGCCCTTTGGCAGCAGAAATAATGGCATAGACTATTTTCTATCTGGGGATAGGATTCAAAAATGAGAGATGCAAAGATACTTGGGAGTGCTGGTGCAGGATTCCCAAAAAGTTAGTTTGCAAGTTGATTTGGTAGTAAGGAAGGCAAATGCAATGTTAGCATTCATTTTGAGAGGACAGGAATATAAGAGCAGGGATGTAATGCAGTGGTTTTATAAGGCACTGGTCAGCCTGTGCTTGGAGTATTGTTTGCAGTATTGGGCCCTATAATGGAGGAGATATGTGCTGCCGTTGGCGAAGATCCAGGGGAGGTTTACGAGAATGATTGGGGATGTTTGGGTGAACCTATGATGAGTGTTTGATGGCTCCGGGCCTATACTTGCTGGAGTTTAGAAGGTTGAGGCCTCATTGAAACCCACCGAATAGTGAAAGGCCTGGATAGAGTGGATATGGAACGGATATTTCCAATAGTGTGAGAGTCTAGGATCAGGTGGCACAGCCTTAGATTAAAAGAACGTGCCTTTAGAAAGGAGATGATGAGAAATGTCTACAGCCAGAGTGTGGTGAATCTGTGGAATTCGGTGCCACAAATGACTGTGGAGGCCGTCATTGGGTATTTTTAAAGCGGAGATTGACAGGTTGATTAGTATGGGTGTCAAAGGTTATGGAGAGAAGATAGGCGAATGGGGTTGAGAGGGAAAAATTGATCAGCCATAATTGAATGGTGGAGTAGACTCAGTGGGCCGAAAGGCTTGATTCTCCTCCTACACTATGACATGAATATGGACTGAAAAACAGAGCCCAAATCCAGCTATCAGATCTTCTGGATATTCTGCCTTGATAATTCCTAAAGCTTGAGAACGTTTCAAACTTTCTTTGCTCCCGAATAATTCTAGAGGATGGGTGAGAGCCGACTTGCTCGTTATGGACTTCAGGGTCTTCTAGTTTCTGATAACAACTGATTGACACTAACTCCACTGTAAGGTCTGGTTTAAAAATCTGCCAAGGCATAGACATACATAATCTGGTCTAGCAATGAGCGCCTTGCTTTTGTCTCAGGATCACTGCAGATATCCGCTCACAGGTAATAAGAGGAATGGGGTTTTTGATTTTCATCAGTTAATTTGAGGATATAATAATAACTTTCTTAATATGAGCCAACAATACTCTGGATGGAATAATCCTGCCTGATTTCCTCAACAGTCTTGAGGAATTGACAAAACAAGTTTACTGAATTACCATGATGTGATTCAGCTTCATAATCAAAACGTTTTTGACAACATTTCCACAATAAAGTTGTTTAGTTTAGTTTAGTTTTGTTTAGAGGTACACCCTTCAGGCAAGTCTGTGCCGACCAGCGATCCCTATACACTAACACTATCCTGCACACACTAGGGACAATTTACAATTTTTCCAAGTCAATTAGCATACAAACCTGTGTGTCTTTGGAGTGTGGGTGGAAACCGGAGATCCTGGAGAAAACCCCCACATGTGACGGGGGGCGGGGGGGGGAGGGGGAATGTACAAACTCCATTCGGACAGCACCCATAGTCAGGATCGAACCCAGATGTCAGGCCCCGTAATGCAGCATCTTTACCGCTGCGTCACCGTGCCGCCCCTTAATTCAAAACTCAAATACAGGATATATACAGAGATATACAAAACAGTGGTAAAAGAGACCAAAATAATTGTCGAGTACAAAATGAATCTCACATTTCTGTTCCTCTAGTTTAGTGATTTAACTACTATTGTTTACATTTCAACAAATGAACTCAATAAGACGCTCAATAAAAGTTCTTAGGTTTATTCATTATTCCAAAGTAGTAAATGGAAGACAGAAGATTTATTTTGGGAACTATGGAATGAGTTAAACTCGATTGCATTATTCTGCATTGAATTTCACCTGACACATACAGTATAGGGAGCACAAAAAAAAGTCATGTATGACAATAATGATATTCAACTAGTTTATGGTAAAACACAATAATCTAAGAGTCCTAAAATGTTTGAAGCTAAACATCTACTGCGAATACAGAGCGGCAAACAATAATGTCAATAAGCTCATTCTTGATGAAAGTTTATAACTCTTTAATCAGACAATAACTTTACTACTGCATTCAGTCAGTAAGGCAGGACGGTTCATTGAAGCACGATGAAGTTTATTCCCATGCTCGGTGAGAAGACTGAAGAAATACTGTTTTTTTTTTAATATGGAAAGAGTATTTATGTAAAGTGACATGATTTGGCCAGTAAGGTTTTTAAACGAGAGTGAAAACGAATGATGGATAATGGGAGAAGAAAAAAATGGTACAGTATGGTGTAGTGGGTATCTGCTAAAATGATGGAAACAAAAATGTTGGAATCATTTAGAAACATAGAAAAACGTCGAAAAATAGGTGCAGGAGTATGCCATTCGGCCCTTCGAGCTATTCAATATGATCGTGGCTGATCATCTAAAATCAGTACCCCATTCCTGCTTTCTCCCCATATCCCTTTTTTCCTTTAGCCCTAAAAGCTAAATCTAACTCTTGAACACATCCAGTGAATTGGCCTCCATTGTCACCTGTGGCAGATAAATCCACAGATTTGCACCTCTCGGGGTAAAAAAGTTGTAAATATTTAATTAATTCTAGCTGAGGATAAGAGCAAGGAGAAAGTGTTTTCTCTGAATAAATAAAGCAAATAGATTACTTAACCTTCTTGTCCAAAATGATAATCACTGTTATTCTGTTTTAACATTCAACAGATAATTCAAGCTGTTTTAATAGGGATTAGTTTCTTTCAACATTTCTGAACTGTTTGAAGATAATATAGTATAAGTAAGTCTTCGTAATTAAAATACACTTTCAAGCAGCACTAATTATGTACATATATTGAATAATCCAGGTCAATTTTGTTAAATATCGTGATCTAACGAAAGCTTAAATCTTCCATTGTGCAACAGAATATGAGCTACTTATGGCTAGTTGCATGTCCCATGTATAAAAACATTCTCGCTGTCTCATGGGGGGGCCTGGCCTACTTGGCTCATGCTGACATTGGATGGATCTGCATTATTTGCCTCTGTGGGAGGGTTTTTGCATGTGATAATTCACACCAGACCTTTGCTTTTGGATAATACCAAACTCTAAACCAATTTATGTTGAATGTCAAGTGTTGAAGATTGGCGAGTTAGCTACTAGCACTAAAATCCTCTCCCTGGGAGTTCCATTTGAGGTTGGCACAGCCAAAGACCTATTTGCACCATTAACATTAGCAATGCTGGTTTAATTATAGCAGAGTACTACGTACAAGCATCTCCAATACATTGATGATGAATGAAAGTAGAAACTGATGCATTCATCAGGCCATCAGTTGTATGAGGATGGTCCCTTTATGGTTCAAGGAATTTGTGTCCCTTCCCCTTTCAACTTGTAAATGAAAGAACATACAGGCATTGATGATTTGAAACAACATTTGCGAGATTGTCACACTGCAATGTTGGACTAAAACGTGCACGGCTGCCCAGCCAGCAGCTGTCTGTCTCTTCATCTTTTTATTTTTTATTTTAGTTAGTTAAGTGTTTTGTTGGAGGTCAAGACTTTTTTTATGTGGGGGGTGGGGTGGGAGGAAGGGGGAAACTACCTTTCAGGGTCCCTACCTAGTCGGAGAGGTAGCTTTTCTCTGGGCTGCAGCTTCGTCCCGTCCTCGCGGTCTACCAGCCTGTCGGGGACCGCCCAGAACCACGGCTTTCGGCGGTGGCACAGTGCTGGAGCGCTATCGTGGAGCGGAGCGGGCGATGCCTTGCCTGGGCGCCGCGCTGGAGCTCTGGTGAGCTGAGACCGCCGGGTAAAACATCGTGGAGCTGCGGGACTGTGGAGCGACCAGCTGCGGCGCTGAACTTAACATCGGGAGCCTGGGATCTCGCGACGAGATCGCCAGTTGTGGAGCTCCAACCGGCGCGGCCTTGTTGGCTTCGGAAGCTGTGGCCTCCAGTGCGGAAGCAGCCGTTCCAGGGTTCCCAGGCCGCTGGGAGGACTCTCCCGACGCCGGAGCAACATCACCCGGCGAGAACGGCCAGGAACATCGGGCCTCCGTAGAGGCAACTGTGGAGGCCTCAATAGGCCCGACTATGGGTGAACTGGGGTTGGGGACTGGACTTTGTGCCTTCCCTCATGGTGGGAGCCATTGTGGGGGGATGTTCTATGTGTTTAAGACTCTCATTGGTGTTATGTCTGTATTCTTTTTTTGTGTGCTGCAAAATGGCAAAAAGCATTTCACTTCACTACACCTGTGTGTATGTGAATGTGACCAATAAAATACCTTTGATACTTTGATACTTTGAAACAAACTGAGATGATGGAGACATTTGAGCGGTTCAGGCTCGAAGGGCCGAATGGCCTACTCCTGCACCTATTTTCTATGTTCCTATCTCTGGCATATAGAACTGTACATAAGTGTACAATCATTTAAATAGGGAGATGAAACATAATTAGGCTCTTCCATTGCTAACTCCATGCATCTGAAGCTGGAATCTTCAATTATTCCAATAACTTTGAATTCGAAATTCCAGAAATCTGATAATTGTCTTCAAATAATTTCCCTGCCCTACTCTGCTACTCTGCATTCCATCATGTAATCCCAAATTCCATTTTAATTGAGCCACCCTTGATCCTGAGACCATGCTGTGTAGTTCTTGTTTCCTCAAAAAGGGGAAACAACCTCACCGCAGCCAACACTAATGTACATCGGACCCACAAATGTTCATTCTTATTCATTTTGTTCACACAGTTACCTTAATTGAGCATCCATTGCTCAAGCATGGAAACTTGAATGTATCTAAAAACTTTTCAGGATGCTTGACATTATTTTCTGAGAATATAATTCCCAGAATCGATGAGAAGTGCCAAGTTAATTTGCGGAGGAATATTGGAATTCTATCACTTGACATAAAGGAATGACTGGGATGTGACACCTCTTTGATTACACTGGCTGCTTTTCTGGGACAGCATGAAGTGTAGATGGAGTCAATGATGGGGATAAACACAAAATGCTGGAGTAACTCAGTGGGACAGGCAGCATCTCTGGATAGAAGGAATGGATGACATTTTGGGTTGAAACTCTTCTTCAGACCAATGGTGGGGAGTCTGGTTTGGGTGACAGACTGGGCAACATCCAGAACTCTCTGCAATTGCTTGTGATCTTGCGAAGACCAAGCTGTGATGCAACCCAACAGGATTTCATTGGTACATCTGCATTTACTGTATAAGGGTCATTGGACATATCTAATTTCCTCAGTCTCTTGAGGATGTAGAGGCATTGGTGTGCTTCCTGGCTGTCGTATCTATGGAGTTGATCCATGGCAGATAATTGGTGATATTTACGCTAAGGAATTTGAAGCTCTCAACCATTTCCACTTTAACACCATTGATGCAAATTGGAGAATGGACTCGACCATGCTTCCTGAAGTCAATTACTAGCTCCTATGTCTTGCTGACATTGAGGGAAAGGTTGTTATCCTGAGACCATGTTACTAGGTTCTCTATCTCCTTCATGCACCCTGCCTTATCATTGTTTGTGATACGACCCACCGCTGTCATCTAAAAACTTGTAAATGGAGTTAGAGCCAAATTTGTCTGCACTGTTGTGAGTGGAAAGAGAGTATAGTAGAGGACTGAAAACATATCCTGTCAGGGCACTGGTGTTGTGAATTATCGTAGTGGATGTGTTGTCACGTATCCTCACTTATTGTGGTCTGTGCGTTAGAAAGTCAAGAATCCAGGGCAGAGGTTGGTGCTTACTTCTAGGTCCAGGAGTTTGATGATGAGTTAATATAGAATTATGATGTTGTAGGCAGAGCTAGAGTTGATAAGTAGGTGCCTAACATAGGTGACCTTGTTGTCCAATTGTCCCAGAGGTGAGTTTTGAGCCAGGGACATGGTGTCTGCTATGGACCTGTTACAATGATAGGCAAATTGCTGTGGATCAAGGCTGTCCAGGTTGCTGGAATTATATGTGTGCCTTCACCAATCTTTCGAAGCTTTTCATGATGGTGGTTGTCTGAGCCACAGGACATTAGTCATTAAGGCATGTTGCTTTTCTTTGGCACCAGATATATAGTGGTCCTCTTGGGATTAAATTAGTTACTGTGATTACCTCTGCCAGCAAGCTTGCACACGTCCAGAGGGTGTTTAGTTTAGTTTATAGATATAGCGCAGAAACAGGCCCTTTGGCCCACCGAGTTCACACCGACCAGCAATTCCCGCACACGAAAATTGTCTTACACACACTAGGGACAATTTTACATTTATTCCGAGCCAATTAACCTACAAACCTGTACGTCTTTGGAGTGTGGGAGGAAACCGAAAATCTCAGAGGAAACCCATGGGGTCACGGGGAGAACGTACAAACTCCGTACAAACAGCACCTGTGGTCGGGATTGAACTCTGGTATCTGGCACTAAGCGCTCTAAGGCAGCAACTCAACCACTGCTCACCGTGCCAACGTGGCCGGGGACTCCATTCGGGCAAGTTGTTTTCCGCAGATTTATTCTCAGCAAGGCTGGTTCGATGACAACGTTGGGTTTTGTGGAGAGGTAAAAAGTAGCGCAATATTCTTATTTTGCTGCTGCTTGTATTTTAGGAAACATTGTGGGATGAAGTAGAAATGGGATGTGAATAAGAGGTCTGGAATACGAATAACTTAAACTTTATTTATTTAAGCTTTTTCCAGAGGGCGAGCATCGGCAGTGTTTTTCCCCATCAAGGATCTTTTTCTGCTACTCCCTCAACAAAGAGGTGTCCTCACACTTTAGTACAGTATGTCTGGTTGATGTGGGTAAATTGCTGGCACAGTGTGTAAGTTGGTAGATACCAAGGCTTAGCCTGGAAGAGAAATGTCTTCTTACGCCTGCTTCGGTCATGGATGACCATGGGTGTCACCAGGGTGCTATTCCCTATATGGAGGATGCCTGTGGGTGACTTTGTTTAACATGGGGAGACTCGTGCACAGACAGCCACCCCATGGTCCTTGACAGATCTGGATCAGGATCCAGTGGCATGGAGTCGAAGACGACTGGGGACCCTTTTCTGCTGTAGCCTTCATCCGCCTTTCCAGCTGTTGTGACGCTCCACTAAGGTCAGCCATCATCCTCCGCCTGTTCCACCGTTGAGGTCTTGGTTGGATTGCTCATTGTCAGAGATCTCCCCCCCGACCTTACCGCCATGGGTGGCCCTACCAGGAGCATGGCTCCAGACGGCATCACTCTCAGGTCCACTCAAACTTCTCCACCGCATCAAGGTGACAATCCACGGGGAAGTAAGAAGAGAAATGTAAAGCATCAGAAAATTGCTCATGAGTTTTTATTGTTTCGGATCGTTGAGAGATGGACATAATTGGAGAGCGGATATAATTGGTCTTTCTGGCTGATGGTGAAAATAATACCTTACGATATTTGAAGATGTAACCTCTGACCTGAACAACTGGATCATGGTCTTAGATTTTAACTACAAAGAAAGATTATATAGACCAGGCTTATTTTCTTTGGAGTAAAGGCAGCTGACAGGTGGCGATTGATATGTGTCCATTAAAGAGTCTAGACAGACCGCATAGAGTAAAGCATTTTTACAAGATAACTTATTAGAGTCATACAGCATGCAAACAGGCCCTTTGGCCCATCTTTACCGTGCCGACAAATGCGCCCTATCTAAGTTAGTCCCATTTGCCTATGTTTGGCCTAATTCCCTCTAAACCTTTCTTATCCAAGTACCTGTTTTGTATTGATCATTGCCACTTCCATAATCATTGTTAACAGTGAGTTAAGACATTCTGCATGTACATTTAGTTAATTTGGCTTAAAAAAAAATATTTAAACTAAATTAAAAAATAAATAAATACAGCATGGGAACAGACACTTCGGCCTACCAAATCCAAGCCAACCATCAATTAACTATTCACACTAGCTCTTAATTACCCACTTCTTCATTCACTACTGACACGCCAGACGGGATTTACAGAGGCTAATTAACCTTCAAACCCACACCTCATTGGTATGTGGGAGGAGACCATGGAAATTCATGGGAGTCACAGGGAGAGCGTGCAAACTCCACACAGACAAAACTCGAGGTAATGATCCAACCTGAGCCTCTGGCGCTGCGAGGCAATAGATCTACCCGCTGTGCCACTGTGCAGCTCTCATCTTTTCACCGAGTTTTCGGTGGGGGTCAGAAACTCAGTGCCTGAAAGGGAGCAGAGGTAGGAACTTTCACCACATGCCTTGATGTACAAGAGTGCTTAGATTCAGAGCGCCAGATGAAGTGATGGAAGGGGGGATGTGGGCTAATTAGCTCTCTTATGACCTGCAACAAGTAATCTGCTGGAAGCAGTCTGTGCCTCGAGCAACATCTGCGGATGGAAGTGGACAGTTGGCATCTCTGGTCAGACACTTCTTCTGCACTGAGTGTGCAGAGATCGGCAGTATAAAAGGGGGAGGAGGAGGGTGGGACAAATGCTGGCAATTGTAAGGTGGATCCAGTGAGAAGGGATAGAAACACGTGGGGGAGGGAAAGGTAGAAATAGCGACAGAGACTGGTCTGGGAGGTGGTATGTGGAAGCAACTAAGGGCTGCAGAATGATATAGAGGCTGGTGGGGTGAAAGATAAGGAACTAGGGAACATCTCTCTGCCTTTTCTTGATCTCTGTCTCCATCTCCTTAGACAAATCTTCCACTAACATTTATTACAAACTCACTGACTCCCAAAGCCACCAAGATTACTCCTCCTTCCACTCTCTTGACTGCCAATCCTTTCGCTCAGTTGTCTAGGGAGGAACTGCAGATGCTGGTTTAAACTGAAGATAGACACAATGAGCTGGTCAGGCAGTATCTCTGGAGAGAAGGGATGGGTGATGTTTCAGGTCAAGACCCTTTTTCAGTCACCCATTCTTTCTCTCCAGAGATGTTGCCAGTCCCGATGAGATACTCCAGCTTTTTGTGCCTTTCTCTCAGTTTCTCTTGTGTTCTTGAGATGAGACCTTTCACACCAGAACATCTATGACATCCTTCTTTTTCGTAAAATGGGGCTCCCATCACCCCACAGATAGTGTATTGCCACAGATTCCAGCATCTGCAGTCTCTTGTGCTTCCATTTCAACTAGCGTAGATGGTAGTTTGAATGGACTCCTTAATTTTAGAGTTTTGGGGGGATTTCATGATTTCTTTCTTTCACTGGTGTCTGAGCCAGCCCCTGGCATGCCTTTGCTCACTGTTGTAGGATATCTTTTCTTTGCATCTCTTCTATCAAGACCTCTAGTCTTGGTTGAGCAGAGTTTGAACATTTTGTAGAATACAGTGTCCCTTATTCAGCCATTACTTCTCCTTTAGGTACTCTGTAACATCAGCATTGCCTGCAGCCACAATACTATTCCCTTTCAAGTGGTGAAGACCATCATTATTAAGTAACCCATTGTGTCGAGCCCCTGCTGATGTGTGCATTCAATGAACAGCTCGGGGAGCACTGGTTTTGAGCAGCAATCATAGAAATGAGCAGCTAGTGGAAAATTACCATCCTGCCCACACTGCAATAAATGGGAAAGGTTAATAATGCATTGCGATCCCTGTGCCTGTTTTAGGGAGCTATCAAAGTTAACCTCATTAATGTATGTTAAGAATGTGAATGAAACATTAATGGCAAACTGTGTTGCTGGCTGCCTTACAATCTATCAAGGCTCTGCTCCCTGGCCATATGGTGACTGAATATAAAGTTAAGGGTTTTTTTTAATTCCCAAGTAATTACACGGGCTGAATGATTTTCTGCCATCTACATATATATTTTTTAACTGGGTAAAACTCTCTTCGTCTAAACTGGTCGAAAGAAAGACACAAGGGATTTCAGCCACTAGACACTGTAGCACCAAAAAACCTGTTGGGGTGGGGGGGAAGCCCATTTCCAGAAAAAGGAGGACATCTCAGATATACTGCAGATTATTTGGCAGGGGTCTATTTTCATTGTTACCAGCCAGTATGTGAAGTAGACCTCCAACTCACATCTGCACCTGTCTTATTTTAGATTAGAAACACACTGCCTTTGGAATTTTGGACACCAGTCTCTGTTTTTTTTAATGGCAAATTATCCTGGTAAAGCTGCTAACTAAACCATAAATCCCACTTCATAATGAAAGAATATGAAATCAATTAGGATCTAATGTGATTTACATCGTATAAACTACGACACAATGCAAGTCAACACCACAATGTATGTATTCATTATGCTCTTCAAGAGTTTAGAAAAAAATCATACAGTAACAAATCCAAAGAGGTTTATCAAATTCTATCTGACCATAGACAATACAATTCTCTAGCAGTTCTGTTTTCTGTTGGTGGATTAAATGTAGTGGCTTTCTTAGTGTGAACAGTTTTAGAGTACAGAAGGAACTTGCACTTGTTTTAGGTAGACAAAAATGCTGGAGAAACACTTTTATTAAAAAAACATTTTTATAAAAAAACAATTTTGCATTTGTTTTATGCATTTGTTTCCTTAGGACATCCCAACTTGCTTAACGCCAGTTATTTTCAACATCAATCATTGGCCTTTTGTGGCAGCTGATTTATACATCGAAAGATCCCACCAAAAGCAGTATGGTGAATGTTCCAGTCTGAAGAAGGGACTCGACCAGAAATATCACCCATTCCATTTCAGCAAAGATGCTGACTGACCTACTGAGTTACTCTAGCATTTTGTGTCTATCTTTTATGAGTAACAAGTTCATTCCTTATATGTGGTTCTGTGGGCATGAGCCATGAACCTAGTGGCAGCACCCCAGTCACTGGACCAGGAAGTGAAATGTTCTAGCCCCACTTTACAGATGGACAGTCCAAGCAAATAAATTCTGTGTCAATGCACTGGGTGAGATGTATGTAAATAGGATGATTTAGTTGTGGCGAAGCTACTTCGAAATTTGTTTTTCAGCTGAGTAAAGCATTGTGAAACCAGATTATCTAATGTATAGGAAGGAACTGCAGATGCTGGTTTAAACCGTAGATTGACACAAAAAGCTGGACTAACTCAGCGGAACAGGCAGCATCTCTGCAGCAAAGGAATGGCTGATTGTTTCGGATCGAGAATCTTCTTCAGAAGAAGGATCTCGACCCGAAATGTCACCCATTCCTTCTCTCTAGAGATGTTGCCTGTCCCGCTGAGTTACCCCAGATTTTTGTGTCTATCTTCTTATCTAATGTATAAGTGGCTCAAGTATCTCAAAGATAAACCTTGAGCTAATATCAGTGCGGTGGCACAGGTGGGATGAATGGTCAGACGATTGAGAGATCAGCACACATGAAATATTTATGGCTTCGCTGAATAATTTCCCACAAGATTTTTATGCTCAAAGAGTGGAGAAAAATTCATTTTGACTTCTGTTCTGAAACTTAACCTCCAGTGTACTGAAGTCTCAGTGCAGATTATGAGTCGGCACTGGCATAGGGTGTGAATTCATGTTGTTTTAACAGATCGGAAATGTTACTATTGGGCTACATTTGATGCAAAAGAGAATTGACAAATTTTTGGCAGGCAACTGTGGGTAACTATTAATTTTAATCCCAGTCTGCAGAGCTCATAGCATAAATTTGGATAGTTTTTAACCATGAATCAGCTATTGTAGCAACACAGGAATTTCAGGTTTTCAAAAGCAAACTAGCTATAAAAAAGTAAAAGCAACAATTCAAAGTAAGAATAATGAATTGGATTGGGGCCAATTACAATGGGATGAGAGTGGATCTGGTTCAGCTAAATTGAAACCAAAGTTGGCAGGCAAAACTATGACCGAACATATCTAGGTATATTTGAGGGGCATTCCCAGGAGGAGTGAAGGATTCAGAGATCCTTGGATATTGGAAAAAGATACCGGAAGAGAAAGAGAAAGAACAGCCTGTGTGTGACAAGTGTAAGGTTGCTAATACCAATGAGAATAAATCTGAATTACAAATTAAATCACAGCAGAAGGGAAATTTCAAATGAGAGGCAAAAAATGCACATGAGAACGGATTAACTGCCAACATAAATGGGAATCCAGAAGTATTCTACAGGCATATAGACAGTGCAAGGGTGTTATGTGGGGGAGAACAAAAAGTGATTTTACACAAAGATTGTGAGGATATGGCGGTCCCTGGAGATTAGGCCACTCCTTGGGTCAACCCCCTTGGCTCTTGAGGGACAGGGTTGGTTGTCTGCCCACGGGGTTTTCCAGGTGTTCTGTGTGTTTGCCATGCTTCATTAAAGGACTTCTGAACCTGCCTGGCATCTAGTCTTTTCCTGACCTCATCCAGGCCACTACAACTGGTGACCCCGATGTTCATCACACATCGTGATGGAAAACAACGCCATTGCGCTGAAGCTCCCGACTCCCTGTGGACCACAGAGCCTGATATCTGGTTCCTGCAGGCAGAGGCAGTTGGCGTTCGTGTCGGAGTACACCACCTCCATCCGCTTCGTCGAGGGCAAGTACAACAGGGTGGCCGATGCCTTATCGCGCGTGATTTGCGCTCCACGCCCTTCTGCAAGTCGCTGAGGATATTGATTATTCCGCCCTGGCAGCCGCACAGCTGGTAGACGAGGAAATGGCCGCCTATCGTACGGTGGTATCGGGCTTGCAATTGGAGGACATTGTCTGTGGTCCAGGGGGCGCAACGCTGCTGTGTAATGACTCCACTGGATTTCCACGACCCATCGTCCCCGTCGCCTGGCGGCGCAGGGTGTTCAAGGTGCTCCACGGACTTGCCCATCCCTCCATCTGGGCGAAGACAGCCCTCGTAGTCGCCCGCTTCATGTGGCACGGGCTGCGCAAGGAGTTTGTACATTGGGCGCGCACCTGCATACTGTGCAAGACCGCCAAGGTGCAACAACATGTGCGTGCGCCGTTGCAGGAGTTCGCCATCACTCGGCAGCGGATCGACCACATTCACGAGGACATCATGGAGTCCATGCCGCCGTCCCAGGGCATGACCTACCTGTTCACCGTGGTGGACCATTTCACGCAGTGGACTGAAGCCATTTCGCTGGCTGATACCTCAATGTTTCAGGTCAAAATCCTTCTTCAGGCTGATGTGAGGGTGGGGGGGGGGGGGAGAAGAAAGGAAGAGTTTTACACTTGTCATACACAGGCTGTTCTTTCTCTTCCAGTTTCTTTTCCAATAACCAAGGATCTCTGAATTTGAATCTTCCTTCACCTCTCATGGGAATGCCCCTCAAACATACCGAGACATGTTCAGTCATAGTTTTGCCTGTTAACTTGGTTGACATTGATCGGCAGGTGCTAGTAGCATGGCCCCGCAAGTGAGGGCGCCCTCCGTCTAGGGTACCTCCTCCAGTGGCTACTCCGTCCCCTGCACCTGTTGGTCAGTTGCCGGTTCCTGTGCCGGGCATGGTATGCACCCGGGCTGGTCGTTGCCTGCACCCTCCTGTCTTGCCTGTTTTGGTTGTTTTGCCTGTTAACTTGGTTCCAATTTACATTGGCCAGATCCACTCTCATCTCACTGAAAATATGTGAATGATGGGAATGGCTCCAAAAACTAGCATGGACTTGACAGGTCCAGAAGAAATAACATTCTTCTGCATTGTTATGAAATGTAAAAAATATGAATGATCTTAGAAGGAATGATCTGGGACAGGATATTCACCAGGCGTGTAGTGGATTAATCAAAGTTAGCAGGTATGGATTTATTTTTAGAACAAATCGTGTTTACTCAATTTTATTCATGAGGTAAAGGAGAAAGTTGATTTGGGTAATGTAGTTGATGTGGTGTACATGTTCACAGACAGTTTTTGATGTTGCCAAGTAGCACACTTCATAACAATTTTAAGCATATGGAATAAAACTGGATATTGATAGAGTAGACACAAAATTGATTAAGTAACAAGCAATAAGAGGGTGTTGGTGAATGGCATTTCCTCAGTCTGATTGAAGATGAATAGTTGCATTTCCCAAGGTTTGATATTAAGGCAATTGATCTATTTGATATCTATAAATTATGTAGGCTATGGGAGTTCAGCCACAATTTCTAAATGACTCATGACTTGGCAATAGTGTGAACTGGAGGTATGTAGTTGTGGGTTGTAGCAAGATATAAACAGCTTGTTGAACTGCTCAAACACTTGGCAGATAATGTAATGAGAAGGAACTCAGATACTGCGTTTTTTCCCCCCCAAAGATAGAGACAAAATGTGGGAGTAACAGCATGTTAGACATCATCTCTGGAGAAAATGGATAGGTGACCTTTTAGGTCAGAACCTTCTTCGGACTGGTTGTTGGGGGCGAGGGAAGGGGATGGCGAACTGGAAGCAAGAAGTAACTGGTTAAAGACACCAAAAGTGTTCTTCTTTGAAAAAAAAGTTTGAGGTGAGATTTGATCAAAATATAGAAAATCATGAGGGATCTGGAAAAAAAGAATCGTGGGAGGCTGTTCCTTTTGTTGGAGGGTTGGAAGACTGGAGGTCACAAGTGAGGGGGAGAATTAAAGACAATCCCCCATATAGAGTATGTGTTGGAATCTGCAATGCTCTGTAAGTGGGTGTGATGAAGACGGGTTCCATGTGGTCTTCAGGAAAGGTTTGGATAAAAGGGTGGCACGGTGGTGTAGTGGTAGAGTTGCTGCCTCACAGCACTTACAGCAGCAGAGACCCAGGTTCAATCCTGACCATGGATGCTATCTGTACGGAGTTTGCACGTTCTCTCCATGACTGCGTGGGTTTTCTTTGAGATCTTTTGTTTCCTCTCACACTCCAAAGACGAACAGGTTTATAGATTAATTGGCTTGGTATAATTGTAAATTGTCCCTAGTAGTGTTAATGTGCGGGGATTGCTGGTTGGTGTGGACTCGGTGGGCTGAAAGGCCTGTTTCCGTGCTGTATCTCTAAACTAAACTAAATGTATGGCACAAAAACATTTACGAGGCTATGGTGAATGAACACCTGATGGAACTAATAGGTTCCATGATGGACTGAATAGTTTTATTTTGTGCTGTAAATAATCAATGACTATTATTTTTTGCTTTGGACTGTGCATTCCGTAACATTTGTAATTTTATTTTATCACATTGGCAAATGTGCTCTTTGGCCATGTTGATTCAATGAAACACCAATTCATGGAACTATCACATACTTCAGGTGGTTCAGGTTAAGGATTCACGTGTAACCAGGTACTCATTTCATGATGGAATTCTATTCTGATTCCCCACTGCTAAAAAATAGATTGGTTTGGACTGTGAAGCTGCTTTGTTTAAGTTGTATATGAAAGATGAATTTTACAAATAAAAAGTTGAGGGATATTCTGCCTTCATAAAATTCCATGATGGGCCTGCTCAATATGTTTTCCTGAAATTGTTGTACGTCATTTTAAAATGATTTGCTCCATGCGTGTACAGTATGTCTGTTATGTATGGGCAGGGCAGAGTCCTCTAAAAATTGCATTGGGGTCTCACAAATGATGTGAGGAGTAAGCTTGCAATTTATTGTTTGACTTCTTCTACAATTACTGTTGCCTTAATCATCCGGAAAACGTCCAATCAAAATACCTACGCTATAATAGTGAAAATACATCGGTAAATCAATGGGATTGAATTTCAGAAGTGGAGTACATTGTACTCGACGTGATTGATTCTACACATTATCAAGGACAAATCTTTATCCTAAAGAAAGGGATTGTTTCACATGTTCATATATACTTAAAAGTGGTCCATGCTTTGTATA
This sequence comes from Leucoraja erinaceus, assembly GCF_028641065.1. NCBI lineage: Eukaryota > Metazoa > Chordata > Chondrichthyes > Rajiformes > Rajidae > Leucoraja > Leucoraja erinaceus. Next base: position 31,532,100 of record NC_073395.1, on the reverse strand, counting down.
CAGATTATCTAGCTAGATAAATATAATTGTATTTCTGCAAACATTCAGAACCATGTGAAATGTATTAAAAGGATGAACAAAAAGTCTGTAAAGTTTGTAATTTCTATGTGAGCTGCAGTAGAGTACACTACAACTTTACAATTGCAGTTTCCTCAGCAAAAAGGCTATTTAAAACTAAGAGTGTATTGAGTTTCTGTTGATTGAAAAATAACAGTCTGTGCAAATTACTTTTTGCAATTACATTGCACAGGATGTTTACACATGTCTCAGGTTATTGTTTAACACACAGGATTGCTGAGGCACAGACGTCCAGTAAAACACAATACCTTTACTTCCACAAACATTACGTTGTTATGTGGGGAAACAAAACAGCCAATATCATAATAACGAGTAATAGAATAAATGACCAAATCATCTGTTTGGTGGTGACTGATGGCCAGAATTCTAGAAAAATTCACCTGCTCTTATTTGAATAGACTCTAGTGAACTTTCGCATTGCTCCTGGACTCTGACTTGATTACATTTCAACATCTTATCCATCAAAAAGCACCTTTGACAACATCATATTCCCTTAGTGCTGCATCAACACCGAGGAGCACTAAATTAATCTGATTCAAAATTGAGCAATCTTTTGTTGAGACATCTGTCCACATCTGTCCATAAGGTAAATTTGACCATTTTTAATAATACCAACAGATTCAAATTGGCATGTTAAATGGATACCTTATATAAGATGCATCAGGAAAAGTATTTTTTTATGACACTTCACAGCAGACAGTGGCACTCCTTCCACTGTACCACCATTCATTTACGTAAGGGCAATTTCCACCCTGTGCCTCATGAAATTTCTCATTTGCATTTGTTTACGTTGTAGTTTTGCAAGGGTAATTTACCTCATGTAGTCTTTGCAACTAAGTATTGCCGACCTCTTTTGAGAATGTAATTCATTCAACATGCAAATCCAATACATCTCACATTAGAGCCTATAAAGAAAAATAAAATTATAAACAGCCATTCATTCATTCTTCATTCAAAGAACTTCACAACCCTGCACTTCAGATGAAGATTGCAATAGTTGGGGCATTCTATGCAAGCAGACCCACCCTCAAATTTCTTGAACTGTTCCACCCATTGGTCCCCAACTTAGCTGAAAATTGCTGTGTACCAATGTTGCTCAGATAGTTTGGATGAAAATACTTCCTAAAGTTCAGCTCTGACTTCACTACCGATGTATATAACACCCACTCTTTAACCTTTTGTTCACTGCTGTTGGAACATGCAAGCTGTCTGCTCAGTTCCTACATCACATGTACTCCCAACTGACAGAACATATATAATATGTTGTTTAAGAGGGAACTGCAGATGCTGGAGAATCGAAGCTGCTCGCTGCATCTATGGAGCGAAGGAAATAGGCAATGTTTCGGGCCGATTCAACCCTTCTTAAGACTGACCTGACCGGGGGCGGGGGGAAAAGTATTTTTTGGGGACAAGAAAGGGAAAAGGAGGAGTAGCCAGAAGGCTGGGGGATACGGAGGAGACAGCAGGGGGGCTGCAGAGATCCTCTCTGTCCTGGGTCTCCTCCATGGCCACAGCGAGCAGCACCGGAAATTGGAGGAACAGCACCTCATATTCCGTTTGGGGAGTCTGCACCCCGGGGGCATGAACATCGAATTCTCCCATTCATTTTGTTAGTCCTTGCTGTCTCCTCCCCTTCCTCAGCCCCCCTGCTGTCTCCTCCCACCCCCCAGCCTTCTGGCTACTCCTCCATTTTCCCTTTCTTGCCCCACCCACCTGTGCCCCATGATCTCAGATAGTCTGGAAGAAGGGTTTCGGCCCGAAACGTGTATATAACACCCCTCTTTTCCTTCGCTCCATAGATGCTGCTGCACCCGCTGAGTTTTCTCCAGCTTTTTTGTCCCAACCATATATAATATGTTTCTTTGTTGTTACCTTGTTCCATGAGACTAGTCTGCTGGCTCCAATATGAATTCTAAATCCATGACAGGTTTATCACTATGGCATAGTGAATTATAAGTTATCCCTTAATCAGCATAATACCAACGAGAACAGTCCAAGGTTCTGGCCCAATAGTTTATCATTGCTGTACATTTTGCTTTGTGAGCTTTCTCTTATATTTGCAGAACAGGATGTTGATCCTAAACTTGGCAGGCTTCTGCTGGATTCATTGAGGATTAACGTGTTCCATTCCATGGCCATGGAGCCTGGATCATTGATCTACCCTTAGGTAGGTTTTCTATATGAATTGTACTTGCTTCCATCCTGTCCCACTTTGCCTTGCTCCAGATGACATTTGGATGTGTACCATCAATGAACACTTGGCCTGGTCTCCCCTACCAGCCAATCTTATCCCTAATATTCCCTATCCCACTGAGTTACTCCAGATTTTTGTGTCTATTCCACACACATCTCCAGGTAAGTTCTGCAAATGCAAACAGAAGTTGAGAGAAGCTGTGAGCGGTTACACAGTTCCATTGAAAGACCAAACATAGGCTTATATATGGTACAGGAACTACAAGAATCCAATTGATATCTCTCTATATCACCGTCAACATCTCTCATTTCCTTTTCCCCTGACTCACAGACTGAAGAAAGGTCTCGACCCAAAGCATTGCCTATTCCTTTTCTCCAGAGATCTGCACCTCCTTTGATCTCTTACACTTCCTTATCTCTGTAATTCCCTCTCCCCTAACTCTCAGTCTGAAGAAGGGTCTATATGTGGGTTAAACCAGCATCTGCAGTTCCTTCCCACACATGCTCTGACCTACTGCGTTACTCCATCTTTTTTTGTCTATCTCCAGTTGAAGTTGTTTGATCTGGTGTCTATGATTGTTCTTTCCAAGGAGTTGGCATAAAAAAAATGCCAGGGAATGCTATTCTGTTCAGCCACAGATGAGACATTACCACTCTGTTATCATGACCACCATTAGGAAATGAGTCTTTAAGAGGGAAGGCTTTCCTATGAGTGCCACACAGTAAAGTGTTGGCAATTGTGTTTATTTGAGCCTGATCCCATTGGAAACTACATGTGTTTTTTTTTAGCATTTTTTCTGGGGTTAAACCATTCTAGCATCTTTTAGAATTATTTCATGATGTTTTGAGGGGTATCTGGTATGACACAGGTGCGAAGAGCAATGGTGTTTTATTGCACCATAATTAGACATAGAAACATAGAAAATAGGTGCAGGAGTAGGCCATTTGGCCCTTCAAGCCAGCATCGCCATTCATTATGATCATCCATGAAGGGGGGGCCCCATCTTGGGACACGGCTGCCTAGCCAGCAGCTGTCCGTCTTTTTCACTCTTTTCCTTAATTTTTAGTAGGGGAGGGGGAAACTACTTTCTAGGTCCCTATCTGGTCGGAGAGGCAGCTTTTCTCCGGGCTGCACTGTCGAACCGTCCTCGCGGTCTACCAGCGGGCTTGGAGCGGCGTTTTCCTGTGGGACCGCCCAGCACCTTCGGCTTCGGTGGCGGCACAGCACTGGAGCGCTACCGCGGAGTGGAGCGGGCGATGTCTTGCCTGGGTCGCCGCGTTGGAGCTCCGGTGAGCTGAGACCGCCGAGAATAACATCGCGGAGCTGCGGGTCTGTGGAGCGGGTGACGGTGCTGTCTTTAACATCGGAAGCCTGGGATCTCTCGATGAGATCGCCAGTGGTGGAGCTCCAACCGTCGCGGCCTTGTCGGCTTCGGAAGCCGCGGTCTCCGGTAAGGAAGCGGCCGTTCCAGGTGTCCCAGGCCGTTGTGAGGACTCTCCCGACGCCGGAGCAACAGCACCCAGCGAGAATGGCCTGGAACATCGGGCCTCCGTAGAGGCAACTGTGGAGGCCTCAATAGGCCCGACTATGGGTGAACTGGGATTGGGAACTGGACATTGTGCCTTCCCTCGTAATAGAAACCATTGTGGGGGGATGTTTTTATGTTAAAGATTCTTATTGTTCCATTTCCAAGATGGCTGCCAGAAGGGAGAGTGAACGCTGGCGCGATTAGCTGCCGCTGCTCTCGCTTTGAATTGTGTATTGTTGATGTCTTTACTATTTAAAAAAAAAAAAAAAAAAAATGTTGTTTTTTTTGTTTTGTTGCATTCCGCTTACATGTTTTGTAATCTGTTTACTAAATTTTGTAAGGTGCCTTGAGAGTCCTTGAAAGGCACCCATAAGTATAATGTATTATTATTATTATCCATAATCAGTAACCCGTGCCTGCTTTCTCCTCATATCCCTTGATTCTGCTAGCCTCAAGAGCTCTATCAAACTCTCTTTTAAATGTATCCAGTGAATTGGCCTCTACTGCCTTCTGTGGCAGAGAATTCCACAAATTCACAACTCTCTGGGAAAAAAAGTTTTTTCTCATCTCAGTTTTAAATGGCCTCCCCTTTATTCTTTGACTGTGGCCCCTGGTTCTGGACTCCCCAACATTGGGAACATTTTTCCTGCATCCAGTCCTTTTATAATTTCATATGTTTCAATAAGAATCCCTCTCATCCTAAATTCAGTGAACACAAGCCTAGTCTTTCCAATCTTCCGTCATATGACAGTCCCGCTATCCCTGGGATTAACCTCATGAACCTACGCTGCACTGCCTCAATAGCAAGGATGTCATTCCTCAAATTAGGAGAACAAAACTGCACACAATACTCCAGATGTGGTCTCACCAGGTCTCACCATGTGTACAACTACAGAAGGAGCTCTTTAATCCTGTACTCAAATCCTCATCGTTATGAAGACAACATGCCATTTCTTCACTGCCTCCTGTACCTGCATTACTTCCAGTGCCTGGTGTGCAAGGACACCCAGGAACTTCAGGTTTTGTTGCACTTTTTTTTCCTAATCTGACACCAATCCTAATAAACAAAATCTATTGTGTGCTGGATCATACCATGTTGCACCAATAGTGACCTGCAGCAACCACAAGGAAAGACTGACACTTCATAGGCGGATCCTTCATGTGTACTAAGAATATGTATTAATGATTTTAATGATATAATAGTAAGATTAAACGAGAACTTACCAGTTTGAAGTTTGATCTGTATTTTATGAGGAGTTACGATGAGGGATAACGTGAAGAACCCGTTCAGCACGCATGCGCAGCTTACTTCAAAGCAGCGGTGTGGAATCACAGATAGACACAGTTATTGAAGTAAACATAGTAAAGACAAGGAGACATCAGTTTATCAGTTTGACCCATATTATTGAGGGTGGGAGCGGAGGGCACGTAATCGCTCATTGTAACTCCTCATAAAATACAGATCAAACTTCAAACTGGTAAGTTCTCGTTTAATCTTACTATTTTACTTCGCAGTCACGTGAGTGATTCCGTGAAGACTTCAAAGCTCTGTGATTTCAAACCGTGTAACAATTATTACTTCACGCACTGCCGACGTCTTTGAGGGAGGAAGTGTGTTATCGTAATCAACCAATGAATCTGTTTGTAGAAAAACACAATGGTATTTTTTAACAACAACAACAAATAAATTAAATTGCTCCCCTGGGCTTAAATTAAATATTTGCAGTCTGTAAAATCTTTCCTGCAAATAAAACAGGTTTTGCCAACGGCTTATTGTAAAATTTCTGCACAGTCTTTCCACCGACCATCCTGCTGTAGCCAGGATGTGGTCTATAGGCCCGTCCATTCTTTTAGCCGTCGACGTGGTGCTGCCCTGGTGGAATACAATTTGTACATGTTAGTGTTTATCCCAGCAGATTTTAGCACCTGCTTGAGCCATCTCGCAATGGTTTGGCTCGTCACCCGACCATAAGGTTTTTTATGACTGACCCACAAGGCTTTTCATCTCCCTCGAATATTTTGGTTGTGTCTATGTAGGATAGTAGGTGGGTCATGGCACATAACCGTGGTTCTGGTGGGTAAGCCCGGAATTCCACGACTGGATTAGGTGTTCCTGGTCTGCTCTGTTTGATCAGTCCCTGGATAACGACAGAGATCTGGTCTGGAGCTGTGAGCATCCTGTCCAGTCACAATAGGTGTAGTGACTGGACCCTCTGTGCAGATACAAGTGCCATCAACATGAGTGTTTGAGCATTGATTGTTCCAGGTTGAGGGATCTGGCTGGTGGCCATCCCCTGAGGTATGTCCGGACCACACTGACATCCCACATTTGGGTGTACCTTGGTCTAGGGGGTTAGAGTTGTAAATACCCTTCATTAGTTTGACCACCAGCGGGTGGGACCCCATGGCCTGTTGTCCTGGAGCTGGTTTTAAATAGACAAGCAGGGCACTTCTAGCTGTGTTGATGGCTCTGTAGCTGAGTCCTTCATCGTGGTGAAGGTTTGCCAGGAATTCCAGTACGTTGGTAACTGTAGCGGTTGAGTAGGTGGTCCCTGTATCCAAGCAGTACCTCTCCCATTTTTTGATGCTGGACAAGTGCTGTTTTTTAGTGGATGTTCGGAGGGATGCTGACATGGTGTTGACGGTTTGTTATGATAATCTCAGTTCCAGAAGTGGTTTGTGCAGAATCTGCAACCCAGGAGTTTGATTTCTCGTGGAACAGGTGGCTTGTGCTCGACACTGGGTGTTAATAACTCTGGGTCACTGGGGAATACCATCGGAGTTTCAACAACCATGTCATGGAGTATTGGGAACCATGGCTGCGTAGGCCAGTCGGGTACTATCAAAATACCTGAAGCAGAGTCCATTTGTATTGTGCGTAGTCCCCGACTGATGAGGCAGATGGGAGGAAATGCATAGAAGAAGAATTTCCCCAATCCAGAGCGAACGCAATTACTGCTGCTGCCTCAGGGTCTGGTTCCCAAGCAACATACATAGGTACCTGGTGATTTAGCCTTGATGCAAATAAATCGATATCTGGCGTGCCATATTGCTTGATAACTTTTACAAATTTTTGGGGGTTTAACATCCATTTGATGTTGTCATTAAATTTACGTGACCTGGTGTCTGCCACTGTATTTAGCTTACCTGGCAGGTAAGTTACTGATAGCCAAATATGTCTTTCGACACACCATTGCCAAATTGTGTTGTCCAACTTGTCGCATGATACCGATTTTATGCCGCCCATATGGTTAATGTAGGCCACCACCGTAGTATTATCTATTTGTAACCGTACAGGCAAGTGATGCATATTTGTGCATATGCTTTTAAACCATAAATGTCACCCAACATCTGTAGATAATTAATGCCCAGTGTAAGTGGTAACAATGACTCTGGGTTAGTCCATCTACTACTTGTTAGTGATGATAATAGGTTGAAATTATGCCAAACGTTTTTTGCCCACCACTGTAGTTCTGATATTGCTTCAGTGGGTAACTTCATGACACGATCATAATGACCTGTATGTCGTTTTGGTGCCTTTGTAAATTTTGACAGTGCAAAGGTCCGAATTGTGTAGCCGGAAATGCCGCTACCATTTTCCCAATTACTCTGTTACTTGTCGAATAGTTGGGAGTACGTGGACCATTAAATAGTTGCATGATTATGCCAATTCAACTGTTTTGTCTCTTGGCAATGTTACAATCACGTAGATTGAATTAATTGTGAAGCCCAAGCAGTCCATGATTGTGGATGGCTTCAACTTAGATTTATCTGGATGTAAGACAATCCCAGGGTTTCGAATAACTGTTTGGTAGCTGATACAGCTAACATAGTCAATTCCATGGTCTTGCCTATTTTTTAAGATGTCATCAAGATATGCCATGACAATATGTTTTTGTCTTGTGAATATTGCCAGAGCTGGTTTTAGTATCTTGGTGAATAATCTTGGGCTGATGTGACCCATTGGGTAACGCTTTAAATTGCCATAGCTGCCCCATCCAGGTAAATTTCAGGTATCTGCGATGATCCTTGTGAATGGTACTAAATAGTAAACATCTTTAAGATCAATACTTGCCATGAAGTATCTTTTGGAAATTAGTTGTTTGGCAGTAACAACCGTTTCCATTTTGAAATGTATATACTTAATAAACATATTTAGTGAAATTAAGTCAATGATGATGCGACATCCACCATCTTTTTGGGTTTAGTGACGAATATTTGATACGAATTCCAAGGGTTCATGTTTCCCATTTAATACCCTTTGTAATTAGTCTCACCAGTTCAGCTTGTCCCTCTCGTTTCTTTAACGGAGAGGGAAAATACCCTCTGGGGTAAATGTTGAACTGGTGGCAATTTTTCTAGTATGAATTGTATTTTGTATCCACTAAAGCCATTGAGTATATATTGATCACTCGTGATAGACTCCCGTGCTTCTTAAAACAGGTGTAATCTCCCCCCTGTTAGTATTAAGCCCCTATTTTCTATACGTTGGTAGGAACTAGACCCACCTACCTCCATGGTTATAGGTATTCTTCTGTTTCCTGCCGGTCCAACGAGTCTTGCATGTTGTCTGACGTGGCGGTGATGTTGGGGTGTGGCGCATTTTCCATGGGGCCTGCTCTGGGCCCTGGCCTGAAAGGCTGACGGGATTGGCATGCAGGCCCCGAGCTTTCACCAGTACCATGAGGTAGACCCTCCTGGTGGACGCGTTACAGGTACTGCTGACTGGTTTACGTGTGGTGCTCATTCCAGACCCTGCCCTCTTGCGCCGATATTTTGGACACTTCGTCCAGTTTTTTAGGCTTGGTTTGGTAACTTAGCCAGACAGCAGGATCTGCGGTTGTGAGGTCGGCGTTCTCAGAGTCCTGTAAAAAATTTTGAGTTGAGGGCAGGTTTCATAACTTCCTGAGAAGTTGCGAAGCACTGCGAACAGTAGGGTCAGGTGTTTTGCCATACTACCCTGACCCTCTGGAAAGAGCATGCGAAAATGATAACTGACGTCAGGGGTATCAAATTAATTTTAAGATATTTGGGTTTTTAAAAGCGATGCTCAATGTACCCCCCAATAACGGTGGGCACTTTGAGTAAATGCAATTTAGGGGAGGCGTGATGAAATCCAACACCTCATGACTACCTGTCTTGGAGAGGGTTCTGGAAAAGAACAGTTAGTAAGCTGGCCGTCAGTTGAGACTGAAAAGCCATCTCGCTAGTGGTGGAGCCACATAGCGGCCACACCCAGCAGCTCTTCCTGATCCTGTACCTCAAGCATACTCCCGATGTTGTTCAGCCAGTGACCCCTCTTCTTGACCAGCCCAGCTCTGGTTCCCATCAATCCCTCGACAAGGGAGATGGCCAGTGCTGTTAGGTACTGTAGTGGGAGTGTTAGCTCCCTTGGCGGACTTGCCCCTGCTCCTGAGACAGTCTCGCTGGAGTTTTTAGCTCCATGACCTTCCTCTGGCTTGGAGAAACAGACATTCTTGTTTCTTGTTTGAAGTGCTGATCCCATCTTCCATGTCTGTCTCCAGCCTGAGGTTGGTCCTGACCTTGCTGTTGGAGGCTGTCTGCCGTTTTCGGGCGGCATTTCAGCGGTTCTCGGGCGGCGAGTCTCCTTGTCGGGAGTCTGCAGGGGTGCTGGCCGGTTTCTAAATTTCCCTCCAGTCTGCTGCTGTTGGTCAGACAGCTGTTTTAGCGGACTGGGCATCAGCGCAGCACCCGTGTCTGTGGACCGCAGCGTGTGCGGTCCTGTTGCCGCCTCTCCCCCCCTCCACTGTTGGCTCCTTCCCTGGAGTCGAACGGGGGCCGCTTCCCTCTGCTGCTTTGCTCCGCCTGGAGCAAAAACAAACGCAAAGACCGACTTTACTCTGAAGGTAAGTACTTACCTAATGTTCCTTTCCTTCAGACTCGTAGCGGGGGCGCCTGACTCCCGCTGTGCCGCTGTTGCACTGCTGGCGTTAATGCCGCTCATGCATGCTGAGCGGGTTCTTCATGGAATCATTCACGTGACTCCGAAGTAAAATTAGGGGTAATATATCCAAGTTTGCAGATGAATAACATTCTTTTCCTTAAAAAGGAGCTTTTATTTAATCAATCACAGATACAAAGCACTGCAATGATCAAGACTGCTATTGGCAGTTTGCAAACACCAATCAAATAGTTATCAAATTACAATGTTGTCAATCTTTTCTGCAATACACTCAACATCCGTGGTGACCAGCGTTCATGGTTGGCCTCCGGTATTCCCATGGACTGAAAAGGGCAGGAGGTTAACTGCAGTGGAACCCTCGACCGCATGCTGCCTGGACCCATGGATGGCCATCTTGGCCAGACCCAGGAGCAAACCGACAGGGAGATCAATCCCCCACTTCTGACTGACCCTCACCCTTCTGTATTGGGTGGCCAAAATATCAAAATTGTTGGGCTGAAATGCATCCAAAACCTATTGAGCAACTCCTTCAGATGCTCACACATAGGCTGCAACCTCTCACACTCCTTATACACATGGAACACAGTTTCTTCCACGTTGCGGAAGTGACAGGCGGCTGGTGAGTCTGTGAACTGACTTAAATATCGATTACACATCATCGCTCTATGCAACGCCCACCACCCCAGTTCCCCGATGTACAGCGGTGAACTCCCTTATAGAGAGACCTCCTCTGGTGCCCGCCCTATGAAACAACAAATTGGTTGTGTGGGCTGAGAGGAGGACACAGATGTATTTGGACAGGTTGAGGGAGTGGGCATATGGATGGCAGATGTAGTATAATATGGACAGATGTGAGATTATTCACTTTGATAGTAAAAACAGGAAGGCAGATCATTGTCATAATGGTGATAGATCGGGGGAAAAAGGAGAAACTAGACACAGATTCTACAGACAGTAAAGAAGGCAAATTGTATGTTAGTTTTCATAGTGAGAGAAAATGAATACTGTAGCAGAGATGTCTGATTGAAATCATGCAGGGCCTTAGAGAGACCACACCTTGAATATTGTGTGCAATTTTATTCTGCGTTGCTGAGAAAGGATGGTCTTGTTATGGAGGAAATGCAATGAATATTCACCAGACTCATTGGCAGAAGAGAAGCACGAAGAAAGATTGGGTCAATTCAACCAATGTTTTACAGAATGATGAAAAGTTTGACGTGGTTATAAACGAACGTGACAGGATTGCTGATACAAAGGAAACAAAAGCATGCAAAGAAAAATGTGTAATTAGAGGAGGAACAGAGGATTTGCAATGGGTCATATTCTCTGAGAAACTGCCTTAAGACAAGAAAAGCCCAAACCTGTAACCCCTTGCCTGTAAAATCATTACCATGGCCAAAGTCATTAATGTTGAAAAAGATATAGAGATTTAAGAAGAAAAAATATTTCTGATCAAGGACGGCATCAAAAGTGGTGGAGCTGGTAGAGGTATTGCCTCACAGTGCTGGACACCTGGGTTCAATTCTGATCTTAGGTGCTGTCTGTGTGGAGTTTGCACATTAAACCTGTGACCGCGTGGGTTTCCTCCCACATCCTAAAGATGCACTGGTTTATAGGTTAATTGGCCTCTGCAAACTGTCCCCTGTCCTCTGTAAACTGTGTGTAAGGAATAGATGCAAATGTAGGGTAACATATCATGTGTGAATGCGTGATTCATGGTCAGGGTGGACTCAATGGGCCTTAGGTCTAAATCCATGCTATATCTCTAAAGTTATCTAAACTAAAAGTGTTTTGGTTTAGTTTAGTTTAGAGATACAGTGCGGAAACAGGCCCTTCAGCCCACCGAGTCTGTGCCAACCAGTGATCCCCGAACATTAACAGTATCCTACACACACTGGGGACAATTTACACTTATACCAAGCCAATTAGCCTACACACCTGTACCTCTTTGGAGTATGGGAGGAAACTGAAGATCAGGGAGAAAATCCACACAGGTCATGGGGAGAAAGTACAAACTCTGTACAGACAGCACCCTTAGTCGGGATTGAACCCAGATCTCTGGTCCTGCAAGCTCTGTAAGGCAGCAACTCTACCGCTGTGCCACTGCACTGCCCATAGTTTTCCCTTAGTTGAATGCTACCTCGTTACAACTTATTCTCTAAAATAGGGAGTATGCAATTCAGATAGGTTGCAAGGTTTAACCATGTAACCATATAACAATTACAGCACGGAAACAGGCCATCTCGGCCCCACAAGTCCGTGCCAAACAACTTTTTTCCCTTAGTCCCACCTGCCTGCACTCATACCATAACCCTCCATTCCCTTCTCATCCATATGCCTATCCAATTTATTTTTAAATGATACCAATGAACCTGCCACCACCACTTCCACTGGAAGCTCATTCCTTGAGTTTACCTTGAATAAATACTGAGCTTGATGGATATACAGTACATAAATTCTAATCTCCAAAGAAGATTTCTCACAAAGTGCATATTTGTGCTTGCAGAAGTTTATTCTGCTTTTCTTCTTTCTGAGATTGTGTCTGCAAGATTTCATTCATTCCAGAGGTTGCCAAGTCCTGTGCTGAGACATTGAACAGAAGATCAGAACTACAAACAGAAGCAGATCTGTGAGGTTGTTATGCATGCTCCATCATTCAGTGTTAACATGGCCTGTGTTTTAGCTCAACTACTTCGCTATTCCTTGCTTCTTTTAATTTCCAAAAATCTATTGATCTCAAACTTAAATATTCAATAACTGTGCATCTACTAGGTCTGGGATATGAAACTTTCAAAGTTGTCTCGTGAAGTTAATTTTACATTTACGTCAATTCCAACTGACCAACGGCTTACCCTGTGACAATTTCACCTGTTTCCAGTTGGAGGAAACAATTCCTCGGTTGCTTTCACTACTTTTTAAGTCTCAAACATTTCATATCTCATTCTTCTAAACATCAATGAGTCCTGGCTAATCTACTCAATTTTTATTTAAGAAAACCTCATATCGGCAGAAACAATCAGGTACGTGTACACACTGCATGGACCCTAAGGTTAAAATAAAATCCATTTTAGATCGAGAGGCCAAACTGAAGACTGCATTCCAAGTCTTTTTTTATGCAGTAGTTGACATTTGTCTCCTTATGTTACAGAATCTAGAGAATTTTAGAATATGATAACTAGAGCCAGGATTTTGCCATAAATGCACTGTGCCTTTTCATGCCTTTTTTGATGATTTCACCAGGATAATGCCTTTTTCATGATCAAGTGCCTAAATCAGCCTTTTTTTGCCGTTGTGCTCAAAGGTCGTGCTATTTTCTCTAGTTGTACCGTGATTTCTTGGATCTTGGAAACTTTATTGTCATTCAGACCTTTCGGTCTGAACAAAATGTTGTTGCCTCGCAGTCATACATATAATAAAGTAACAAAACACACAATAAACACAAATTTAACATCCACCACAGTGAGTTCACCAGACACCTCCTCACTGTGATGAAGGCAAAAATCTTAAGTCTTTGGCTCTTCCCTCCTTGTTCTCCCTCTGCGCTGAGGCGATCCAGGCCTCCGATGTTGTGACCCCCCACCGGGTGACAGTGCTTTAGTCCCGCGGCTCAATTGTGCTTTGTGAACGGGCCGGTTCAATCTCCGTGGCCTGGGGTGGCCGAAGCTGCTGCCCTCCAGTCCAGCGGAAGAAGCTGTTTCCGCAGGAGCTCCAGAAAACAGGTCACGAACCTGTGACCTGCGAGCTCGCGACGATGTCTACTGGGCCCACGGCCGAACCTCTGAAGTCGGGTCGCTACCGCCATCAATTTCAATGATGTTGTCTATGTTAACACATTAATATTAATGTTATTATTAACGTGTTAACATAGTATAACTTACAAGAAAATTTCCACCACCGGGGCGAAACCGGGGCTCCACCGTCGGTCATTCATTTGTTCATGCCGCTGCCCGCTGGTTCAGCCTTCTCCAAGATCTATTTAAGAAAGAACTGCAGATGCTGGAAAATCGTAGGTAGACAAAAAATGCTGGAGAAACTCAGCAGGTGAGGCAGCATCTATGGAGAGAAGGAATAGGCGACGTGTCTGGTCGAGACCCTTCTTCAGATTGATGTGGGAGTTGGGAAAAAGAAAGGAAGAGGCAGAGACAGTAGGACTAGAAGGAGGGCTGGAAAGGGTGAGGGGGAGGAGGGAGAAGACAAGGGCTATCTAAAATTAGATAAGTCAATATTGATATCGCTGGGGTGTAGACTACACAAGCAAAATACCCAAACTTGTCTCCTCACTACATTTACTGATGACTCCAGTCGCAGATCTGAGTTTTCAAGTGGTCTGTGCAAGGCATTCGTTGATGCTGGAATTCCATTTGGAAATTGGAAAACAAATCTCTCAGAGTTTTTTTTAGAGAAATACACAGAGGGACATATACCAAGCGAGTCTTAATTACGGAAAAATTATGTTGACATCAACTTCAACATTGTTGTGCAGAAAATTAGTTGAAGTTGCATGCAACATAATATGGATCTCAATAGACGAAACAACTGATGTTGTGAGGAGGTATGTTGCCAATGTGGTCATCGGTACACTGGAGGCAGGTCAACCATCAATGGAGTATTTGTTGACATTGGAAGTATTGGAGAAGTCAAACAGCTCAACTGTTACTCAGTTGTTTACATCTTCACTTGCTGATCTTTGGCCAGAAGATATAAAACATGAGAATGTTCTTCTGTTTGTGACTGATGCAGCTCCGAACATGAAAAAAGCTGCTCGTGCTCTTAAAGTTTTATTCCCCCAAAATGTTGCATTTGACATGCTTAGCTCAAGGACTTCATAGAATTGTCAAGCACATACATAGTTTGTTTCCAAATGTCGATCGCCTAGTTTCCAATGTCAAGAAAATCTTCCTCAAAGCATGTTCAAGGAAATGGCACCCGAGATTCTGCTACCTCCTCAGCCCGTTTTGACTAGGTGGGGTACACGGCTCTCTCCTGTACTCTACTATGCTGCAAATTTCGAAAACATAAAATAATTTGTCAACTGTTTTGAAGAAGAATCTGCTGCAGTCAGGCTCGTCAGTGAAATCATGCAGAAAAAGTTCCTCCACCGTGATCTTGTGTTTATTACTTCCAATTTTGCAAACTTCCCACAAGCTATCACTTCCCTTGAGAAATGTGGCAAAACATTAGTGAATAACTTGCAGGTTTTCAACTAAGTAACTGACGATATCCGTATAATTCCTGACGATGTAGGTAAAGATATACAAGGAAAATGTGAGAGAGTGATTTTAGCTAACAAAGATCTTGAAGAAATACAAAACATAGCTAAAGTTCTCAAAGGTAGTTGGAATGCACAAGATATCGACATGAATATAAAGTCTGTAGCTTGTTTTGGGTATGCACCAGTGACCTCAGCTGAGGTAGAAATAAGTTGTTCACAACTGAAGCATATTCTGTCTGAGAGGCGGCATAATATAACACCAGATAATTTGAAAAACTTGCTTGTAATTATGTGCAACCAGGCAACTTTGGTCATTTAATGTAGAACACCTTTATATTATCATTTTTAACCATATTTTGGGGTTGGAAATACATGCCTATGTATTACAAGGCATGTAATACCTGTATTAGACCTATTACAAGTATGAGGTGCAATAGTAATCTAAAAAAAACAAATATATAAATAAGCGGAATCAGGACCTGGTAACGGGAGGTAAAATAACAAAAACAGACTTGGTTGGTAGTCCCCTCTCTGCGGAGTTTAATGTTATAATAGAGCGATTGTTTCTACTTTCTCCTTTTTTCCTTTCTAGGGTCTATTTTCTCACTTTACTTCCTTCTCTAACTTCTTTCCTAAGGGGCTTTCTTTTCCTTACACTCTCGCACTGCACGATTCTCTTGCACTTTCTTTACTTTCCTAACTTCTACTTTTTTCTTAAAGCTCTAAAAAAAAAAAAAAAAATGAAGCGGTATAAAAAATGTATTAAGATATATGTGTTGTGTAGAATTGTAATTTACCGTACTTCTAATAAAATAAAAAAATAAAAAAAAAAAAGGAAATACATGCCTTGTTATGCCATTTTTTGTCAATATTCCTTTTTCGTGCCTTTTTTGCAATTTTATTATGCCTTTTTGCCTGCCTATTTCAGAGATTTTTAATGCCTAAACATCCTGGCTCTAATGATAACTAATCCATCCAGTTTTGTAATAGTCTTCACTTTTAGAATCTTCTGATGTGGGATTTGATCATTTTTGTCATCTTCATGTCTTTACATTTTCCTTGCACTGAGAATGTATATTGCTTTGAGGTCTTCAATTCCAGTAGACATTAGCTTCATTTATTTTCTACCACATGTTTCTTCGGCTGTAAAAATAGGGTATGCTGAATGCCCCCAGTTATTTCTTTACTCAGCATTATAATTTCACATGCCAATGATTCTAAGGGCCCCGCCTTTATTTTTGCCAACTGATACCTATTATCAGGAGGTGACAATATGATGACTGAGCCAAGCTGATGCTTTGTTTTGTACTCAAAAATGCTGGAGAAACTCAGCGGGTGCAGCAGCATCTATGGAGCGAAGGAAATGGGCAACGTTTCGGGTTTGATGTTTTGTCCCAGCCCCACAACGAACGATTTAAGCTCTATCGACTGTCTTCATTCGCCTTTCATCTTCAGATTGTTAAAATGTAAGCATGGTGTTACAGCTTCTTTTTTCTAGGCTTCGTTATATCTTACATGGCAACGCTCAACACATCTTCATTTAAAAGCAGTTCTGTGCTTAATTTTGAAGTCGACTCGCATTCTCAGCAAGATGCCAAGAAAATGGCATAAATGTATTTCCTACCATTTCTCATGAGTTTCCTGCAACTTTTCAGCCAAAGTAATGTCAACGTTTTGTTGAAGTGTTTCACTGTAATTCAATCTCTTTGAGTTGAGGCCTGGTTTGTTTTAACTGAGAAGCACTTGGTCAATACCAGAAAATGTTTTGGAATGATGTGATGCATTTTCGAGGATTGTGAAATTATTCTGATTCCCAGAAACATTCACAATTGAATATCTCAATGTGAGTTTAACACTAAAAATAAACAATTATATCTGAATAACTGAGTTAATATATAAACAAGAAATTAAATATCCTCTAAACAAGAAATCACATTTTTAGGTTGAGCTTTACTTGGCCACATAAATGGTCATTGGAGTGTTGTAGATTCAGCGGCCAAATTCAATTACAACCTATTCTTTATTCCATGGAGCACAGAATGAAGCTATTCAGTTCATTGAATCTATACTGTCGCACAGGTTAATCTTATTCCCCCGAAGATAGTCACAAAAAGCTGGAGTAACTCAGTGGGCCAGATACCATCTCTGTAGAAACTCGTTACATTACAGTCTGTACCCGTTCTCACCTTGCACACAGGTAACAATGGCCCGTTACCTTTGTCATCATTACTTTTTTGCACATCTTTCATTCATTTGTTCTAAATTTCTCTACATCACCGTCTTTATCACTTGCTTCCCTCTCCCCTGGCTCTCAGTCTGAAGAAGGGTCTCGACCCAAAATGTCACCTATTCCTTTTTTCCAGAGATGATGTTTGACCCGCTGAGTTACTCCAGCATTTTGTGTCTATCTTCTGTGTAAAACAGCATCTGCAGTTACTTCCTACACAATCCTATTCCCCCACTGATTTCCTTGTAATCTGATTGCTCACATTCCCTCTGTCCAATTGCTTCCATCAACAGCTAGCTAAAGGCAATCTACAAATAACCTAACAACAATTGATCAATGTAGGAAGGAACTGCAGATGCTGGTTTAAACTGAAGATAGACACAAAATGCTGGAGTAACACAGCAGGACAGGCAGCATCATCTATGAGTTACAAAGGAAATATACATGATCACAGGGAAACATGCAGACTCCACACATAAAGTGCCAGGGGACAGGATTGAACTCGGATTGTGGGAGCTGGGAGATAGCTGCACTATTTGGTGTCACTGCTACCTATGTCCCTTAATGGTGCCTTATGCATTAAAAGTTTCTTTTATTGTTGTTGTAAAGCTAATGGTCAGAGTAAATCAAGGAATCAGGACTGTTTGTTTTGCTTTGAAGAGTACATTAAATTTATACCAGGTGCTTTTGGGTGAAGCAGAAATGCTTGACAATGTTCTATCACAATGTGTTAATAAATGTGTCTTTCGTTGAGATAGGGATCAGTAGACATGGTAAAGAGAGTTCATGTCTGGGACATTGTCAGCTCCATTACGAGCAGTCTCTTTACAACTACTAACGCATTTAAAGAACCGATCCTCTCAACAACACAATCTCATTTTATGATAACCACTCCACCCAAAAGCACAAGTGTTTCATCTCCGTTTCTTTGGGACTCTTTCAAGATTTGAAATTAACTTGGTGTTGAATGACAATTTTATAACTCAAACACAATATTAGTAAAATATGACTTTGTTGTAACTTGCTATCAGGATTTTCATCTGACGTTTCCCATATGTTTGGAGTTGTAGATTAATTGCTTATTTTTGTAACAGTCATTTGATTATCTATATGCATTATTTGGCTGATACTTTTCAGATATTTTCAATAAATGGTCTTTTTCGAGATTCTCAGAGAGAATGTGAATAACACATAAATAAATGTTTTCTTTGCATTTCATCATTTACCATAATATATCTAGAAATTTAATTTCACATATTTTTGATGTGGAAATGTTTGTTTGGTGCCAATGTCCTTGGACCTGTGCAAAAGGACCATCGGATGGCTAGTGGTGTTTTACAGGGGTCAGTGCAGGGGACAATATTCTTCACGTTGTATAACAATGATTTGGATGGAGGAATTAAATGCTTTGTGGCCAGGCTTGCAGATGATACTAGAATAGGTGGAGGGGCAGGTAGTGTAGGGAAAGCAGGGACACTGCAGAAGGTCTTGGACAGGATGGAAGAGTGGGCTGAGAAGAGGCAGAGGGAACACAGCGTAGTAAAATGTGGAGTCATGCACCAAAACATCCTTTGGAGAAGAACAAGATTCTGGAGAGAAAGAGAGAGATGGCAGATTCACGGAGAAGGAGAAATAAATACTTGGGTTAATGGGTTAATGAGACACGAGGCATGAGATAGCTCTACAGTTCCACTATAAGTAAAAACTAGCAGGAAGCAGATGGAGCAATCACTTCCAGAGGTGAATATCCATGCACCACAGAGCAAGGCTGTAAGAACCTTTATGATCGTACAAGCTGGAAAGGTTGCAGAAAAGATTTGAAAATGAGTACCTCTCAGATTCAGGTCAGTTTCTTCCCACCCTTTATCAGGCAAATGAACATCCTTTCATTAGGTAGAGTGTGATCCTGACCTCCCATCTACCTCATTGAAGACGTATAAACTATCTTTAATTGGACTTTATCTTGCATTAAATGTTGTATCCTTTATCTGTGCATTGATGATGGGTTGATTGCAATCATGGATATTCTTTTCTTTGACTGGGCAGCATGCAAACAAAAGCTTTCCACTATACATCAGAGCATGTGACAATAATAAACTAAATTGAACGTAAAGATTTACCAGGATGTTATCAGAACAAGGACTTGAGTTATAAGAAGAGGCTGGATAGGCTGGGATTTCTTTCTCCACTTAGACAAAAGAAGGATGAGTGGGTGACCTTATACAAAAGTTATACAAAAATCTGGCTTAGGTAAGGTGAATGATCACAGTCTTTTTCCCAGGGTAGATGAGTTGACAACTACAGAGCATTAAGTTAAAGTAAGAGGGGAAAGATTTAAAAGAGACAATTAATCAGAAATGTTGTGGGAGCAGTCCACAAATGCAGCAGCCTCTGTCTTTGTAGATAGCAAGATCCCCTGTGTCCCTCTCCTTTGACATTTTAATATATAGCAGAAAGAAAGAACAAAGTCCATTGTTGCATTTGATACACATAACATAACCTGAGAGACTTGATGCTCAACATATGAGCAGCATATGTTATAGAGCTGTGCCTTGCTGGGAGATACACAGAGCTGGGAGATAGAGGTTGCATAGAACCAGACATAGAGGACCCAGTGTTGAACAAACGCCTACACTGAATGATATTTCATGGCCAAGCACAATTTGATGATTGGCACATAGTGATATCTGTTTGACCTAATCCAGGGGATGATAAGAAATTTGTATCTTTCAGTTTCTATGCAGTCTCATCCTGCTCCAGCTATAACTCTGGTCTCTGACACACAGGGACACCTTGAAATGCAAACGGAACAATCATAGTCCACCAGTGAGTAGCTTGAGATCTTCAATGAGTTAATAAGATCATAAGTTCATTAATGATAGGAGCAGAACTAGGCTATTCAGCCCATCAAGTGTACTCTGCCTTTCAGTCATGGCTGATCTATCTCTCCCTCCTAATCCCATTCTCCTGCCTTCTCCCCATAACCCTTGACACTCGTACTAATCAAAATGCCATTTCCAATCAGATGGTTCCCAATAGAAAAAGGATTCACATAAGCATTTCACAGTTTTCAGGTATAAAGGAATATAGCAATGATGGACATGCCTTTATTTCTTTCTCCGTTGTCCTGGCCCACCCTCAGTGGCCAACTCTGTCCACAATGATCCAGCTAATAATGGAATTCTGCCAGCATTGTTAATTATGAGTCAGCCAATGTATGAGCATTTTATAGGTAAGTATTGGAAAATGCACACTTTATAGATGTGAACAGGTGTTTCAGCTGCCTGCAATATATTGTGGTGCTGCCCATTCGCTTCTTCCATTGCCAGCCCCTTTAAAAGCCATGAACACTACAAAGCAGTGCAATGTGCTCCTTGTCCATGTAAGATTGTTCCACGAGACAGTGTGAAGCCAATATCAGAATTTATATCAGTACTGGTGCAAATAGGTTTTATGCGATTGGTGGCATTATTAGGTATATGCCTGATGAGTATAATTTAACACTTGGTTACATTTCACTTAGAAACAATTATTAGCATGGTCTACTCCAGGCATTGATGAAAAGAACAGCATTCTGTTCTCCATTTTCGAGGCTGCGATTTTGTCAATGTGGCAGATTGCCTAATTGTGTCAATCTTCTGATATAATTTTCCAGGAGCATGCATTTATTGATTTCAGTGGAAAGGTTGCTAAAGCTGCAAAATGATATCACAATTCATTAATAAAAGACTGCAAAATAACTGAATAATGTTTTCTTATTAAATTGAAAAACACTTTTTTTCCCTTTCTTAACTAACTGCAATAATTTGTGAAAAGCAAGTGTGTCATTTGGAATGCTCTATATGTTTTAGTCTCTACATAATCTGGAAAAGCTATGTCATCTGGATTTTCTAAACTGAATGTACTATTGTTTTCTTTGGGTTGATACCATTTTCCTTTTCAATTAGCAACCTTGCTGTCATGGAGACATATATTGCATATTCTCTCCAAGGGAGAATATTATAGAGAAGATCTTCCACTGATTCACACAAGGGAATACAGAGTAAAATAAATAGCAGAAGGAAAAGGAGCAAGCTCGTTTCCTTGTCATTGTCTCATGTTATTTTAGGGATACTCTTGGGATGTCATTGTCCTACAGCTCAGTAATGGCCCCTTTGACCCAACTTCTTCATTGCCAACCAAGATGCCCCATCTAGGCTAGTTCCACTGACTGTGTTGCTCATATTCCTTTAAAGCTTTCCTATCCATGTACCTGTCCTAATGTCTTTTAAGTATTGTTATACTACCTGCCTCATCAAGCTCCTCTGGAAGCTCATTCCATATACCCACCACCCTCTATGTGAAAAAGTTACTCCTTAGGTTCCTATTAAATCTTTCCTCTCTCCTTAACCCTATGTCTTCCACATTCCCTACTAGGGATACAAGACTGTGCATTCACCCTATTTATTCCCCCCATAATCTTTTACATCTCCATAATATCACCCCGCGGCCTCCTACACTCCAAGGAATAAAATCATAACCTGACCAATCACTCCCTGCAGCTCAGGCCCTCAATTCCTGCCAACATTCTCATGAAATAATTTCCATCTCAATGACACCCTTCAATGGTGCAGTGACCAAAACTGAACACAATACTCCACATGCGGCCTCACCAATGTACTGCACAACTATAACATAACGTCCCAACTTTTACATCTGAAGAAGGGTCTCTACCCAAAACATCACCCATTCCTTCTCTCCAGAGATGCTGCCTGTCCCGCTGAGTTGCTCCAGCTTTTTGTGTCTATCTTCAATTTAAACCAGCATCTGCAGTCCCTTCTTACACATATCAGGATTGAACACTGGTCAATGAAGTTGAGAGCCAGTTGTTCGCTGGCTGCACCATTGTGCTGTCCTTGACACGTGGTTGCTGACTGGATTACTGCTTGTTGAATCAAGCCACTTCAGTTCAAGGGAACTAATCTTTCTCAGGGAACCATGGAATGGGGATCTTAACGGCAGCGTTCTGCTGGTGCTGCCTACAATTTTAGATTGAATATACAGAAGACTATCAAATACATTCCTAGATTTGAAATGATGCTCCAAGGCTTCAGCATTGTGTTTCGTATATATCTAAATTTTTGAATAAGCCTTTTGAATTAGCAATTACGACCGCCCATCACCATGTTTTTTTAAAACATTTAATAAACAGTTATAAACTGTTATAAATGTTTAAATCTTCGGTTTAAACCAGCATCTGCATTTCCTTCCTACACATCCCAACTTCTATACTCATTACCTTGACTGATATAAGCAAATGTGTTGAAAATCCTCTTGACCACCCCATCTACATGTGACATCACTTTCAGTAAACTGTTCCGCGCCCGTCGATCCCTCTGCTCTATAACGCTCCCCATTCACTGTAAAGGTCCTGCCCTGGTTTGACTCCACAAAATGCAACACCTCGGACTTATCTGCATAAAACTCCACTAAGCTCTAACTCCCCGCTCGCCCAGCTGATAAAGATCCTGCTGTGATTTTTGATAACCATCTTCACTGTCTATGATAGCCCACTTTAGTGTTGCAAACGTACGGATCATGCCTCCTTAAATTCTCATCCACATCTTTTTGCAGCAAAAAGGTCCAGTCGCAGGCCTTCATATGCCACTATATCATTTCACTGCACAGCTGCTCAGTATGTGTATGCGGTGAACAAGGTTAAAGTTTCTTGATTCGGTCTGACTTAGGGACTAACTCTACTGACTCTATGTTATGATTGTGTTTATAGTTTGTTGGTTGTTTGTCTTTTTGCACAAAAGTCCGCGAGCATTGCCACTTTCATTTCACTGCACATCTCATATGTGTATGTGACAAATAAACTTGACTTGACTTGACTCTATGAAGCCAATTCACTACCTAATAGCTCTCTAATACCTCTCCCTGGATCCAATGCAATCTAACCTTTCATAGCAGCCTACCAGGTGGAAATTATCAAAGGCCTTGCTGATGTCCATATAGCCACTGTCTACAGCTTTGCCCTTGTCAATTTTTTGGTTACTTCTTAAAAAAACTCAATCAGATTCATGAGAAATGATCTCATTTGTACAAAACCAGGCGGACCTAATTAGACCTATCTATCCAACTGCATATAGATCTTGCCCCCCAGAATCCTCTTCTTTTCATCTGTCTAGCCAATTGAATTGTTGAAAATCTTTTGTATTAATTGAATTGAAATTGGACAATTGATTTGGATCTTTGGCAGTCTGCTCAGCTCTGCTTTAGATGGTGTCGGACCTAGATATGCTGACTGCAATATTGGTTTATTCCCTTTTAATCTGCAATTTTAAACCACTGTATTCGTAGGACATAGAGCCTAATTAAATATCAGAGGTTCAAAACAATTGGAAGGTTTCAATAGACCAGGATGAACTCTACCTCAGGTGATAGAGTTAATGAGAAGATGAGTGTAAAATAGCAATTCACTTTTCCTCACATTGCTGTAGCAAAGCTTGCAAAATCAGATGCACATTTTCTACCCTGGGCAGGGTGACTGTACCCACTTGGGCTGGTGTATTTCACCATAGTAACCTCATGCCACCTAATGTCATTAAGTTTGCTGCATTTTGCTTTTTGAGCAACCAACTGGAGATTTAAAAAAAAGCAAGGGGGATCTAATCAACACTGTTCATGGCTTATTGTAATTTGAAAGTACTCTAGTGCCAATGGAGCCCTCCATCAACTGCAGTTGCTATTGGAAACACAACAGTGTGATTCATGTTCCATAATTTTTCATCAATAGCAGAATGATAATAGCCAGATAATTTGCCAATGTAACGGGAATGCAGATAAATATTGACTAGGTTACTAGGGGCAACAATCCTATCCAGGGTGGAGGAAAGATAGACCTTGGTTTATTACCTCATTCGGAAGCCAGCATATTGAGCAATGCAGATTTCTCCCAGGGCTGCACAGAAGTCTCACGACTTTTATTTAATTCTCAAGTGTGATACATGAACCTACAAATTTCCAATCCAGAGACGCGAGGACCACTCACTAAATCACCACTGGCACTCAATAGTACGTCCAAAAGAAATAGTATTAAATTGTCTCTTCAGCGTCTTCCATGAATGTTACGCAGTTTGGTGCTTGTTATGGAATACATAATAGATTGAAACCAGAGAGAATTGTTAGGCTGTTTTATTTTCAGTTGTATCCATATGTTATACAAATTTATAACAATAGGACTAGTGTGGTAGTTAATCTGTACAGCTTCAAACTGAGTTTGGTTGTTTTTATCAGTATTACAGATGGAAAACATTAAATCAATTAAGGATGAATATCGTTATGGTTAGTCAGTTTAGTTTATTGTCACGTGTACAGAGGTACAGTGAAATTTTTTTGCTGCGTGCTATCCAGTCAGCAGAAAGACAATACATGATTACAATCGAGCCATTTACAGTGTGAAGATAGATGGTAAGGGAATAACGTTTAGTGCAAGGTAAAGCCTACATAGTGGTTGTAATCACTATGCTCCTGGTTATGGGTACCAATCATCTTCAGTGCCAATTGAAGGAACATTGTTGAAATCCTATTCACGGTGTGTCTGCTGAGGCAGGGTGCTCCTGTTATTAGCTCATTACAAACCTGTGTATGAGCATGAACTAACAACTGGATCTGCGATATAGCTATTTTAGTTTGCAGTAAACATTATGTGTGGGCTTTATGAATACAATGTGTGGCTTTGGAAAGCCTGAACACTTAACCCGGCAACCCTGCTTTTAATTAGGGGCCACAGAAATGAACGTCTCCCCTCGAGGCCAAATCTGAAGGAGAGCCTGGAAAGGGATTGGAATCGAAAGTGGATGCAGGGTTTGGAGAGTAAATGGGTAAGGGCATCCTGGTGCAAAGCATCCTGAAGGGCCCTGATTGCTCTGCCCACATAAACATAATCATAAGCATCTCTTCATCTGGTTTTGAATGCCAGGAGGTGGTCAGATTCAAGCTAGGTTTCAGTGAAGAGCTTCAATGCTATGTTTAAATTCACTAATGACACCACCTTCCTTGTACGAATAACAGGTAACAATAGGTTGAAGTGTACGAGGGAGATCAACAATCCGATTGAGTGATGTCAGAACAAATATCTTGCTGTCAACGTTAGCAATAGCAAGGAGCTGATTATTGACCTCAGGAAAGAAAAGCCAAAGGATCATGCACCTGCCTTCATTGGTGGGGTGGCAGTGGAGAAAGTCAACAGCGTCAGGTTCCTGGGCATTTGCAGCTCTTAAAACAATTTAGTTTAGTTAAGAGATACAGCGCGGGAACTGGCCCTTAGGCAAAATGAGTCCTCACCGACCAGCGATGCCTGTGCACTAGCACTATCCTAAACACTAGGAACAATTTAGAATCTTTACTGAGGCCAAGATGATACAGATACAAAGACTACATACCTGTTGGAGTTTGAGAAGATACGGGAGCACCTGGAGAAAGTCCACTTGGTCACGGGGAGAATGTACAAACTCCATACAGAGATTGATAGCTTCTTGATTAGCAAGAGTGTCAAAGGTTATGGGGAAACGGCAGGAAAATAGGATTGAGAAGAAAAACCATATCAACCATGATTGAATGGCAGAGTAGACTCGATGTGCTGAATGGTCTAATTCTGCTGCTATGACTTATGGTCTGGCATGGACCCAGCACATGAATGCAATCACAAAGAATACCCATCAATGCCTCTGTTAATGCCTTCATAGACTCACAACTCACTGGTTACACACACTTCTTAATGCTATGATCAGCGAAAAGAGTATGGGAACTCAAGAACAAGAATTAGTTTAATTTAGAGATACAGCGTGGAAACAGGCCCTTCGGCTTACCTAATCCGTGCTGACCAGCGATCCACGCACATTAACAGTATCCTACACACACTCGGGACAATTTATATTTATAGAAAGCCAATTAACCTACAAAGCTATATGTCTTTAGGGTGTGGGTAGTGCTTAAAAATGAGAAAAATGCAACCACTCCAATGGAATTTTACTATAGTCCCCCCAATAGCAAGCAGGAGATAGAGGAACAGATATGCAGACACGACAGGTTACTGAAAAATGCCAAAGCTTTAAGGTTGGCTTTGTGGGTAATTTTAGCTTCTTCAATATTGACGTGGACTTGCTCAGTATCAAGGCATAGATGGGGCACAATTTGTTAAGTGCCTCTGAGAAGGTGTCTTAAGAAAAAGCTTGTGTAGTCCAACCTGAGAAAGGAACATAGTGGATCTTTCGTTGGGAAATGAGCCTGGCCATGTTACTGAGGTTTCAGTGGAAGAGCATTTTGGGGATAGGATGCAAATATCTAGTGCTAGAAGGCATAGCTATAAGGTGAAAAGGACAACATTTAAAGGAGATGTGCTGGTTAACTATTTTACATGGAGGGTGGTGAGTGCCTGGAACATGCTGCCAGGGGTGGTGGTGGAGGCAAATATGATAGTGGGATTTGAGAGACTTTTGGCTAAGCAGATGGATATGTAGGGAATGGAGGGATGTGGATTATATGCAGGTTGGTCTTGGCATTATATTTGTCCAAATATACTGGGCCAAAGGACATGTAACTGTGCTATACTGTGCTATGTTATATGATCTAACTATTAGGTTCTTGAACCATCCTGTACAATCCTAACCACAACCTTCCCTTAATCACTTCATCCCTCCCAAACCACCACGGACTTTGCACTACTATAGTTGCCCTATGTATTTTGGCTTTTGCTCATTTATGGTCTAGTTTACTTAGAATGACTGATAATTAATTGTATATTTATTCTTGTTATTGTTGTAGCTAATGTGCCTGTACAGCTGCAGCAAGTAAGAATTTCATTGTTGTGGTTCATTATCTGGTGCAGAATATGACAAATATGCTTGAGTCTTGATGTGTTCATTAGTACTTCTAAATTGTAACAGGGCCCCACTGAAGTCACATGATCTGATTTTCAGACCATAATGAGATTCAGTCTTATAATATGCAAATGCATTGGCCTTCTGTTTTTAGAGGCAGATGGATGAGACAGATAGGTTAACGCCATTCAGAGCATTGAGCCCGAACTAACATTCAATTAGAAACATGGCTGATTTATATCTCAATCCCACTAATGCACTTCTTCTCTTAATCCCTTGATACTCAAGATTATGAAACGAGTTCTCATAAATTATTTCTTTACACTCAAATGCCATTCCAATGTACCCTTTCCTGGACCATTATGGCTAAAAGTTTATACCCAGTCTATGATGCTAATTGTACTCCATGGTAGAAGAATTGTAATAGTGTAGTAGAATTTGCAGCTGCTGTGTTTGTTGTTACTAAGCCCATCATTCCTGAGGCAAAATACACTGGAACTATATACAGCCCCCAGAAGGTAAATGGCCAATGTTCTGTACAACTGAACCATCATTTCTCAACTGTTTTGTTCACAGGCTCCTTTATCTAAATAGTCTTTTTGATTACTTTTAATGCCTATTTAGATTAGTTTAGAGATACGGCACGGAAACAGGCCCTTCAGCCCACCGTCCTTACCGACCAGCGATCCCTACACATTAACACTATCCTGGGGTGGAAGATTGCAACCTTCACGTGGTCCACCCTGTTTTGACGAATGCAATCAACCCGGCGTGCACAATCAAATAAGATCAAATAGAACAAGTTGTCTTACAACTTTAGGCTGTGCACGCCATATGCAAGAAGAAGAACACTATCCTAAACACACTAGGGGAAATTTACACATACACCAAGCCAATTAACCCACATACCTGTACGTCTTTGGAGTGTGGGAGGAAACCGAAGATCTCGGAGAAAACCCACACGTTCACCTGAAGAACGTACAAACTCCGTACAGACAGCACCCGTAGAACCCGGGTGTCCCGCACTGCAAGTGCTGTAAGGCAGTAACTGCCACTGCTGCCACTACCACTGCGCCACCATGGCCGCCCTGTTATGTATCAACAATATAAAATCAGGAGATCGTGTGGGCTTGAGATCTTGATCTGCAAAAATGCCTTTCCTCAGATGTCAGTGAAATGAAAGCTATGGTCAATCTTGTTATCCGTGCCAGGAGTGATGAAGTTTGCAGAGAATATTTATTCTTTATAGTGTTGGAGTGGGGTCTTTGTGGATGTTATGCTTGGAGGTTTAACTTGAACATCAATTGCAACCTTCAAATCTGCATCTTCCGGCCATTTGTATTATCAGCAGACAAAATATGTAAGAAGGAACTGCAGATGCTGGTTTAAACCAAAGATAGATACAAAAGGCTGGAGTCACTCAGTGGGACAGGCAGCATCTCTGGAGAGAAGGAATGGGTGACGTCTCGGGTCGAGACCCTTCCTCGTTAGCCTTTGTCTAACCTAAGTAATCATCCTTAAAAGGTTCAGGTATTATAATATTTGTTACTTAAACTCAGTGGTTACTGCTCATTGTCATTGTTTTAAATATTTAATAGGTTAAACAGATTTGATTGTCATCACAATGATGTCAACAGTGAAGATTCTGAACTAATAATTGTGTGAAGGACATGTGTCGTGATATTTCAGTTCAGTTAGTTTCCTTTAAAAGGATGGGTCAAATTATTAGTCTTGTGCATGTCTGAATGGAAGGCCCAGAGCCTGATGGAAATAGATCTTCAGGCTTCAGCTCTGCCGGCATTTTGCCATAGTGCAGTTCATCTGAATGGCAGTAGCTCTCATGATAGTCAAATACTGGAGTGGCCTAGGGCAGGATGGTAAGGCGTACTTGCCATTCATTCTTGGGCCAAGTCAAGTTTATCTAGTCCTTGAAGACCTGGAACATGTAAATAATGATCTGTTTTGCGTATGTGATATGGAAAATAAAGGAGGGATGGAAATGATATCCCTTAATGTGGAAGGAGAAAGAGGAAGGGAAAGGCAGTGAACAAGTAGGCTGAATATGATCAATAATGTTGTTTTTTATACATAATGTCATAGTCATGTGATAGGAGCAGAATTAGGCCATTCGGCCCATCAAGTCTACCACGCCATTCAAATAATGGTTAATCTATCTCACCCTCCTAACCCCATTCTACTGCCTTCTTCCCATTACCCCATGACACCCATACTAATCAAGAATCTATCTATCCCTGCCTTAAAAAATATCCATTGACTTGGCCTCCACAGCCATCTGTGGCAAAGAATTCCACAGATTCACCATGCTCTGTCTAAAGAAATTCTGCCTCCTTCCTGAAGGAATGTCCTTTAATTCTGAGGCTTTAACATCTTGTCCTAAACTTTCCCACTAGTGGAAACATCCTCTCCACATCCACATCTTTAGTTGCTTGAGGATATGTACAAGGATGGGTTGGTTGTCCTGGAAAGATGGTTCCAATGGCAGATGATTGAGGAACAGAGAGCTGATGAGATCGACATAGTCCATCACAGTGCTCTGCTGCTATTAAATGTATTAAGTGATTTATAATCGAATGTTTAACCCTGTTCAAACAGAAATCAGTTTGGTTAGAGTAGGTGTATGGATCAAAACTGTTTTGTCTTGATGATTAGTACAGTTCTATAGAATGAAGCAACAACACAGCTGAAGAATGGAACTGACCACATGCTTTGTTTGTAGCAGACATTTGTTTAGACAGTTAATTACAAATAATTGCTCATTGAGTAGATGTTACAAGACATTTTACTTCTAGTGTCAAGTCCTGCGAGATTAATTGCAGCCTATGGGCATTTACTGTTCCTATATCTGTTACTTACTCAAACCCACCATTTGATCTTTGGAATTGTTGATGTATGTAGAATCTGGCGCTGATTATTTCTCAACGCCTCAATGCATTTTCTGGTTAGTTGTTGAAATGCACTTAAATTTATATTTGAGTAGAGTTTTCAGATATTCAATGAAAATACAGGATTAATTCAGGATATCTAGAACTGTAATTAGACTGTAGATGGGATTTACCATAGTAATCTGGATTTAAAAAGCAGTTAAGAACCTATATTTTGTGTTGGCACAAATGCAAATTTAGAAGTGTGGGGCCAGTTGGAGCAAACATTTTATTTTGACTCTCAGATGAGGTTTGAATTGCACACTGGTGAACCATTGTTATGATCCAATCCCAGAATCGTAAAAAGGTTGCAAACATGTTAAGAGTGGTGTCATAAAATGCAGCGAGCTGTTTCAGACTATGTGGAATACATCAGGAACAGTGACGTGCAGTGAGGTCAATGGCTGGGGAGGCACTGGCTAGTATCAGTGGCCCGACCCTCCCTGTGTTGGTCACTGCGTCTCCCCGGGGAGAGAGAGGGATGGAGCCGGGGCTGTGTGCATGAAGCACGGCGACTGGAGGGGCAGGAGCGTTGCCCCGGGACCGTGAGGGAACGACCCACCTCCCCCTCTCCCTCTTCTCCATTCCCCCTCACACCCGTCTACCCCTTGCTTACCCCTCCACCCCTCTACTCTCTCTCCATCCCTCTTTACCCCCTCCACCCTGGGGTAGATCTACCCGAGCTGCGAGTACATTATGGGACTAGGGGAGAGTAAGTGTCCGGCATGGACTAGAAGGGCCGAGATGGCCTGTTTCCGTGCTGTAATTGTTATATGGTTATATGGTTATAAAGTAGGAGCATAACCTCTGTGCTCCAGTATTCAGTGCCCTGATTAATGCAGTCCAATATTCCTTATATCTTCTTAGCTACATTATCTGCCTTCAAGAAACTCTAGACTTGCTCACTAAAGTCCCTCTGTTACTCATACACACTAGTACTCTCAAGTTGGATCACCTCACATTTATCAAGGTTGAACTCTATCTGAAGACCTTACTGAAGTCTCCTGAAGTTGGAAGTTACCTGTAAAGTGGGTGTGAGGGCATGACACAGGACTGGCAGATGTTCCACATGCTAGGATACCAGCACTTTAGATCTCTTGTAATCTACCTTCAAATGTGCCTGGACTTGTGGCTTCTATTTATTTTATTAAGTGATCTGCAGTAATCAGTTTAATAACTGCTTGTACTATTATTTTACACAGAGGACGTATTAATATCCTGGAATTGTATTTGGGGATTAATCTATGTCCTGGATGTTATTTTGGATTATTTAATGATTCAAGCGGAGACCAATGCTTTGGAACAAATAACAACATTGGGGCTGCATGCAATGAACGCAATGCTCTAATTTTGAGGGTGGTTACTTACTTCATTCCCAGGTCACAGGCTGAGTTGAAATTGGGTGCTAGGAATTAATTAGATAGGATTTTATAAGGCTGCAATAATACTTATTTTCATACCTCATGTAGCTAAGTACCAATTTAAATAATGCATCTGAAGGAAGCAATTAACTATTGAATAATTAAACAAAACTGCAAACTTGCACACGATTGGTCACTAAAATGGCTGGGGTTGGATGTTGAAAGACTGAAGTATACATGTGTGGTAATGTTACCACATGTTTA
The DNA here is from genome assembly GCF_028641065.1 of Leucoraja erinaceus. Classification (NCBI taxonomy): domain Eukaryota; kingdom Metazoa; phylum Chordata; class Chondrichthyes; order Rajiformes; family Rajidae; genus Leucoraja; species Leucoraja erinaceus. The sequence continues at coordinate 31,500,508 of NC_073395.1, read as the reverse complement.
TAACTTTATCCATATCTGTATTTTTAAAGCCAGAAACAAAATAGGACATAACTGAAATTAAGGCAGGATATATTTCATATATTCAGCTGGTCAGACAACATCTATAGTGAGAAAAAACATAATTAACATGTGACAATAAACAAACCTTGAAACCTCAAAGTTAGTGCTTATTCATGATGGCTGAATTTAAAAAGCACCTCAAACTTTAAATTGTCATTGTTTGCTTGTGTGGTTAGTAAGAACCCACCAAAGTATGATTGCTTTCTTTATTCTGGCAATAATTCAATTATATTTCTAGGATATTTAGATTTTCAATTTCCCTTGAGTAAGGATGAGGCATATAGTTTAGCAGTTTTAACTAGAACTATCTTTGCCTCTGAGGCCAGGACTGATTACGTGCACAAAGCCAACGTGCACAATAAAGAATACATTCTGAAAAAGGGTCTTGACCCGAAATATGTGAAGAAGGCTCTCGACCCGAAACGTCACCCATTCCTTCTCTCCAGAGATGCTGCCTAACCCAATGAGTTACTCCAGCATTTTGTGTCTGCACATACAGAGGTCTGTTTGAAACTGCGATTGTAATTGGCACTTGAGCATACACAAGTAGAACCAGCTCTTCCAGTAACAATATCACTGGAACATTAATAACTGCAACATCATTCATTATACATCCTGATAGAAGTATAATGACTGTTGTCGTTGACTTATTTCCTAGTGAATTTCATTTACTTCTTATTGTCATCTTAATTTATGCAGATATTTAATCTTGAGTAACGAACCTTTAAACATTAAGGAAAAAACTGGAGGTGCTTGAAATCTGAAACAAAGGCCTGATTTCATGCTGTAAATACTCAGTGGGTTAAGCAGTGAAGCAGAATAAATGTCATCAAAAGTAATTGACCTGAGATATTAAAGCAGTATATTTCTGCCCAGAGATGCTGTCTGACCTGTTTGGTATTTTCAGTTTTTGTTTTGATTTAATTTAAACAAAGACACCAGGCGTACCCGCTGAGTTTCTCCAGCATTTTTATCTACCTTTGATTTTTTCAGAATCTGCAGTTTCTTCTTAAGCAGGTGTACATATAAAGTCATTTATTATAGTTTTTAGCATAAAAACTTGGAATTATTTCAAATTTCCATTCATTTTGCTGTTTATCTTATTTTCTATCAGTTTTATTATCTATCACTTGCACCAAGGGTGGCACAGAAGCGTGGTGGTAGAGTTGCTGCTTTACAGCGCCAGAGATCCGGGTTTGATCCTGACAATGGGTGGTGTCTCTACATTTTGTCTGAGTTTGTATGTTCTCCCCATGATAGCATGGGTTTTCCCCAGGTGCTCCGGTTTCCTCCAACACGCCACAGACATACAGGTTTGTAGGTTAATTGACTTTGGTAAACAAAAATCGTATGTTGTCCCTAGTGTGTATGATAGTGCCAATGTATGGGGATCACTGGTCAGCGTGAACTCGATGGGCCGAAGGGCCTGTTTCTGAGCTGTACCTCTAAACTAAACTAAACTAAACTAAACTAAACTAAACTAAATCAACCCGTGGATCAATCATTTCATAGGTGAAAAGTTCTGAGAATCATGAAAATTGGTACGTTTTACTTTTATTGGTAGGTACACAAATTTACCACAGCAAGCCTCTGAAAATCTCCAGACAAAAGCCTGGACTAGATTATCTGCGGATTTGCACTAGTGCAGTGGGTACAGGTAATAATGGAACAAGTGACTTGCTCTATACTTATAACTTATGAAAATGCAACACCCTTTCATCTAGAAAAGCCCCGCATATAGTAATTGGATAATATGTTTGATTTTTGATTGTTCTTTTTGAGATGTAGTTGTGAGCAAGCCAGCTGTGGTTTTTCCCTATGTGATAACAGTCACTACTTTTCAATACGCCATAGAATATGCCTTGCTTTGGGATGCCCATGCCGACTGTGATGGCCATTTAAACTAATCCCACCTGCCTCCACATGGTCTATAACCCTCCATTCACTGCCTGTTTGTGTGCTTGTCTAAATACCTCTTAAATGTAACTATTGTATCTGCTTCTACTCACCCACCAAATGTGCCTTGCAAATTTCCTTTAAATTTCCCACCTCTCACCTTAAACCTCTAGTCTGACACATCCACCATGAGAAAGAGAGTCTGACTATCTCTCCTATCTATGCCTCTCATAATATTGTATACTTCTGTCCAGATCATCCTTCAGCCTCTAATGAATGTATGGATGAATGAATGAATGAATGATGAATGATTGACTGAATGCATGACTGAATTAATTAATTAATTGATTAATGAGTGAATTCTAACTAATGCAGAGAACGCCCAGAGAAAACAATCTAAGTTTCTCCAACCTCTTCTTATAGCTAATAATTTAAGTCAGAACTCCTCTGTCAGACCCATAATTTTGATTGCTGGTTTCTGATAAAGGGTTTTCAGTCCTGAAACCTTGACTGTTACTCTTTTGGTAGATGATGCCTGACCTCTTGGATGTTTCAGCATGTTATGCTTCTACTTCTGCCAGAGCATATGCACACTCGAGCTTTTCCAGATACAAGTAAATCTCAGCCAAATCAAGATAAGATGCAACTGATTCAAATCTTCCCCCACACCCTTTGTTTCTACAGCTAGGAGAGATTTCATATAGCTTCTGGTGGCTTCATGGATTGCATTTCTCTTCAATCATCAGTGCATATTTGTTTGCTGGAGTCTGGCTATGGTTACTCTGTGGCACCTCTCTGGTGAATTGTGTCATCCCATTTATTTTCTCTGCTCTCCCATTTTTTTCGTTCCTTGCTTTTGAGGTTATCCAGCAATGCAGATACACTGACTGAAGAATACATGCCAACCTCATTTTGTTATTTAATTGTAAATTCTATGTTCCTGTACACCTATGAATTTTCATTGCAATTAAACACAAAATCTTCATGTAAATAAGATTATATAATCAGTGGTAATCTGATGTGGTTTCCATGATGCTGTGGCAATGAAAGGAAGTGTTTTAGCTTGGTAACCAACAAAATAAGATTTGAAGAACTAAATTGTTATTGAAGGAGGCACAGGCAAGAAGCCCAGATTTTGCAATTGTTGTATGTCCTGCCGTGTGACACATAGATAAACTCTTTCACAATGATCACTGAGTGACGTTTTTGAGAAGCAGTTTACATCAAAAAAGGGTGAACCTTGCCTTGCATAATGCCCAGCATTATAAGAGTCACCTGCAGATTAGAAAACAGCAAGTGCAGTAATGTGGATTGTGCCCACTGGTCCAATTTCCCTCTGAAACAACCAGTTACCCGATCCAATTTTGCGGCTCGAATGGGACTGCAAATGGTGGTTTAAACCAAAGATGGACACAAAATGCTGGATTAACTCACTGGAACAGGCAGCATCTCTGGAGAGAATGAATGGGTGATGTTTTGGGTCAGGACCCTTCAGACCAAGTTTGATTTGCTACAGCTTTTTGTGTCTATCTCCAATTTTGTGGCTAATGTAAGGGTGAACAGTGAGGATTGTTTTAATTTACCTTTGCTGAACTTTTTTCACATTGATTATTTCAGTTTTTTCAATGATTATTGGCAAAAATTATTTCATCCAACGTTTTGAACTGTTAATTGACTTTATCTACGATATAGGGATTAACCATTCTCCATGAAATCTAGAAACTAATCAAGATTCAGGGTAAGGTCATGAATGCTATTTTACAAATGTAATTCTTGTTTGTACTAGAGATTTTAATTTGAACCTGTGCCAAAGTACACTGGTGTCACAGTGTGCCAGCTATCATGATATCATATATTATGCTACTGCCTTGACACCAGATGAGCTTTTTTACAGTTGAAAGGGTTACTAAGGCAACAGCTCGAGCTGTTACCCATATTAAGTTGGTTTTGTTGCTGCCCCATGCCTCATCTTCTGACAAAAGAAACAATATAATTTGTCAGTTATAGAAAGGCCAGCAGATGTTTAAACTAACGCGGTTTTATTTCCTCTCTGCAATGGCTATTGTTTACACAGTAATATTATATCAGATTTGAGCCAACAGATACTAACTAATGTCATCTTTGGAAACCATGTGCATTGTTAAATTATTTATCTCCTGAGAGTTATGCCTTGTTGCAGTGATTCTCAAAAAACCCATCTGAAATAATAGAAATACTTATAAGATAGGGGAAGGCGCGAGGGAGAGATGGGTGCGTGACCAGGTGGGCCACAGGGCGGGGAGGGGAGAAGGCGGGGAGGGGAGAAGGTGGGGGGGGAGAAGGTGGGGGGGGGGGGGGGGAGGGGGGGGGGGGGGGAAGAGAAGGGGGGGGGGAGAAGGGGGGGGGGGGAGAAGGGGGGGGGGGGGGGGGGGGGGGGGGGGGGGGGGGGAGTTGTTTGTAATTTAGTTACCCAAACTAGGAGAATTCAATATTCATACCATTGGGTTGTAGACTAGCCAAGTAGAATATTGTATACTGTTTGCATATGGCATAATTCTGGCAATGGAGGAGGCACTCAGTGAAAACTCATGAGATCACAAGGTGATATGTGGTTGTGAGGCAGCAGCTCTGCAAGACGGTGAAATGTTTCAATGTATCCCTGAACAACAATTGTGGCATCTTACCATTTCCCTCGTGTATCGCACAATGAATCTCTAAATTATTAAACCACAGGTGAATTACATTTATATCATGCAATCAATTTTACATGTTAGGAAGTAAGTTGAGATGAATCTAAGGATGATATTACATTGATAAAAGATCTGATTTAACATGATCTAAAAACTAAATCAAGGACTAAAGTGGAAAGGATGATGAAAATATGTGCGAAAAACCACAATGCAGCATAGATCCAGGCTTGTCACTTTCAATGCAGGCAACATACCCGATTTATATCCATTTACACGATGGTTGTGTGCATGGCTCATTAACTTGTGGCTTCAGCTGGGGCTTCAAATTTGTGAGTGACTGGTAACACGTAAAATGCCACTGCACCGTTTAAAGCCAGCATCTTTGAAAGGATCATTTTGCTACCTCCAACGGGATCCAACCACGTCACATCTTCCCATCTCCACCCCTTTCCACCTTCCGCAGAGGCCGTTCCCTCTGCAACTCCCTGGTTAACTCATCCCTTCCCACCCAAACCAACCCAGGTACCTTCTCCTCCAACTGCAGGAGATGCAACACCTGTCCTTATACCTCCTCCCTCGATTATGCCCACGGACACCCACAGTCTTTTCAGGTTAGGCAGATGTTCACTTGAACCTCCTCCAACCTCATCTACTGTATCTGTTGTTCAAGATGTGGATTCTTATACATTAGCAAGACCAAACATAGACTGGGCGATCGTTTTGCTGAACACCTTCGCTCAGTCCGCCTGAACCTACCTGATCTCCTGGTTGCTAAACACTTTAATTCCCTTTCCCATTCCACACTGACCTTTCTGTCCTAGGCCTCTTGCATTGATAGAGGTTAAATGCAAATTGGAGGTACATCATCTCACATTTCACTTGGGCAGCTTATAACCAAGGGGTATGACTATTGATTTCTCTAACTTCAACTAAACCCTACACTTCCTATACTCCCTTCATAATGTGAGGATAAATGGCACTCATCAGATGGTGACCCACCTACTTTATTTTCACTTGTTATTTCTACTACCTATGACCTATCAGATAAACATAGAAACATAGAAAGCAAGTGCAGGAGTAGGCTATTCGGCCCTTCGAGCCAGCACCGCCATTCAATATGATCATGGCTGATCATCCAAAATCATCACCCCGTTCTTGCTTTCTCCACAAACTGCAGATGCTGGAATCTTGAGCAAATCACAAAGTGCTGTAGGAACTCAACGGGTCAGGCAACATTTGCGAAGGGATGTGGATGGACGAGGTTTCAGGTTAAGGACCGTTCTTCAGGGTCATTGATGTTATGTACAATCACACAGACACTTCTGGAGGGATAGATTCTTGTGGAAAACAATTCAATATCTTCTAGTTTTTTCTTGGGCTGGTATCAGGACAAGTATATTTATAACTGTTTATTAAATGGTTTAAAAAAAACATGGTGATGGGCGGTCGTAATTGCTAATTCAAAAGACATTCAAACATTTAGATATATACGAAACATAATGCTGAAGCCTTGGAGCATCATTTCAAATCTAGGAATGTATTTGATAGTCTTCTGTATATTCAATCTAAAATTGTAGGTAGCACCAGCAGAACGCTGCCGTTAAGATCCCCTTTCCATGGTTCCCTGAGAAAGATTAGTTCAACTGTCCCTTGAACTAATTGGCTTGATTCAACAAGAAGTAATCCAGTCAGCAACCACGTGTCAAGGACAGCACAATGGTGCAGCCAGCGAACAACAGGCTCCCAACTTCAAGAAGGAACTGCAGATGCTGGAAAATCAAAGGTACACAAAAATGCTGGAGAACTCAGCGGGTGCAGCAGCATCTATAGAGCGAAGGAAATAGGTAACGTTTCGGGCCAAAACCTTTCTTCAGGCCCTTCGGCCCGAAATGTTGCCTATTTCCTTCGTTCCATAGATGCTGCTGCACCCGTTGAGTTTCTCCAGCATTTTTGTGTACCGGGCTCCCAACTTCATTGATCAGCGTTCAATCCTGATATGTGTAAGAAGGAACTGCAGATGCTGGTTTAAATTGAAGATATACACAAAAAGCTGAATTCAATGGGACAGGCAGCATCTCTGAAGAGAAGGAATGGGTGATATTTCGGGTCGAGACCCTTCTTCAGACTGGTTAGGAATAAGAGAAACGAGTGATAAAGATCAATGGATGAAAAATATTGAAAAAAGTAAAGATGATAAAGGAAACAGGATATTGTAAGCTGTTTGTAGGGTGAAAATGAGAAGCTAGTGCATCTTGGATGGGGGAGGAATAGAGAGAGAGGGAATGCTGGGGCTTCCTGAAGTGAGAGAAACCAATATTCGAATATACCATATTTATGCCCAAGCAAAATATGAGATGCTCCAATTTGTTTTTAGCCTCACTCTGACAATGTAGGACAGAAAGGTCTGTGTAGGACTGGGAAGGAGAATTAAAGTGTCCAGCAACCGGGTGATCAGGTACTCACAACTGTGCAGCCATTCACAGTTCCAACTCCAACTTCCAATTCGCTGATGTTACCACCATTGTTGGATGAATTACAGATAGCGATGAATGAGAGAACAGGCGGGAGATTGATCGACTGACTGAATGGTACCAGAACAACCACCTTGCTCTCAATATCAGTCAAACCAAGGAATCTATTGATGACTTAGGAAGAGGAAAGCCGAAGATCCACAAACATGTCTTCATCAAAGGAACCGTGGTAGAGAGAGTCTAGAACTTCAAATGATTGGGCATGCATACCGCAGCAGATCTTTCCTGGAACCAGCACATTGATGCAATCATAAAAAAATCATGCCTTTGCTTCCTTAATAGTCTGAAGAGATTGGGCATGTCGACAAATACTGTCTTGGACATCTGCAGGTGTACAAGAGAGCTTATTGAGTGGTTGCATCACATCCTGGCTCACCAACTCAAACACCCAAGAACAAAGAACATTGCAAAAAGCTGCGTCCAGTCCATCATGGGTATTCACCTCCCCGCCATCGAAGGGATCGACAGGAGTCGTTGCCTCAAAAAGGCAGCCAGCACCATAAGAAACCCACATCACCCTTTCCATTATCATTTCATTGCTGCCATCGGGAAGAAGGTATAATTTGTGTTTGAGTTTACTGAGTTTACTTGTACCAAGATACAGTGGGAAGCTTTTGTAGCGTGGTAACCAGTCAGCGGAAAGACAATACATGATTACAATTGAGCCATCCACAGTGTACAGATACCTGATAAAGGAAATATCATGAATAATGTTTAGTGCAAGATGAAGTCCAGTAAAGTCCGATCAAAGATAGTACGATGGTCTCCAATGAGGTAGATGGTAGCTCGGGACTGCTCTCTAGTTGTGGTAGTGTGGTTAGGTTGCCTGACAACAGCTGGGAAGTAACTCTCCCTGAACCTGGAGCTGTACATTTTCACACTTATATGCCTTTTGCCCAATGGGAGAGAGGAGAAGAGGGAATGGCCAGGATGCAGGGGCCTGAAAACTGCAATGTCCAGGTTCAGGAGCAAGTTTTTCCCAACAACCAACAGGCTATTAAACATTACAACCTCCAAATAAACTCTGAATTACATGGACTTGGGGGCATATATGTTTCAGAGAGGATATCCTTACAGGTATGCAGTTGATTTAATGTTCCTCACCATGGTTTGAATGAGAGGATTATTCCTTGATGACATTGCATGGATATAACACCTGCTGAGAGTCCTTCCCATTTTCCCCCTCCTCCTCCCCATTCTTGTCCCTTTAGCTTGACCTTCCCTACCTTTCCTTTGCTCATCCTCTCAGCCATGTTACTACTGATGCATCAATGTCTCAGCACCTAGTTTATCCAGAATCCTTGAAATCCCTTAGGATCTGGCCCTTTGGAGCCCTGCTGAGGTAAGCACATTTTGAGTGATTTACAGATTGTTAACCTGTAGAATGAAAGCACCAATTACTGCATATAATCAGCATTAACCTGAAAGAAGCAGATACTCCCTTTAAACAGTGCTGGTGGTAATTCTTTCATGTTTTGGAATTTATGTTCAAACATGCAAGATTACGAGAGGACATGAGCCCAATTTTGCTATCCCTAACATTAAATCAACAGTTCACCTAATGTGCATTCATGAATATTTTCCGCATGGTGTAGTCCTTAAGAAATTGGTGCCAAGGTGACTCGTACCCTTATTGGCAGTGAATGCTTCAGACTCCAAGTTGGGACTAAATTGTTATTGAAAGGCTCCTAAAGCTATGGTTGCTGACATGAATCTTTTCAATATCATTCCAGATAATTCAAAACATGACCACAACTCATGACAAAGCTTATTTAACATCAGAATTAATATGCATTGCCTACCACATTAATTTTGTAATTGCATTGAAGAGAATTCTGGGGTTATATGGATAATACCAAATAAGAGAGTGCTAGGCAGAAATTTAGAGAAAAATCTCGATTCCCCCAAAGATTCTTTTTAAACATCTTGTACAGACAATGAGAATCAACAAGTCTACTTTGAAGCCGGTATGACTTGGTATGAATATTGATTATTAACTTCAAGTAACCCCTGCATTCCTGTTCTCTCCATCTACCCCTCACCCAAGTCGTACCAGCTTCAAAGTTGTCTTTGACACAAAAAGCTGGAGTAACTCAGCGGGACAGGCAGCATCTCTGGAGAGAAGGAATGGTGACGTTTTTCAGACTTAAGTTGGCTTGTTGAGTCTAATTCTCTGTACTCATCAGGTCATGAGGTCAAAAGGAATAGGATTAGAATTAGGTTATTCAGCCCATCAAGTCTACTCTGCCATTCAATCATGGCTAATCTATCTCTCCCTCCTAACCCAATTCTCCTGCCTTCTCCCCATAACCTCTGACACCTGTACTAATCAAGAATCTATCTAAATCTGCCTTAAAAATATCCACTGACTTGACCTCTGCAGACTTCTGTGGCAAAGAATTCCACGGATTCACCAGTCTCTGACTAAAATTCCCACCTAACACACAGCTTACAATGTTTCCTTAATCATTGCTATATTTTTTGCATATCTTTCATTCATTTGTTTTATATGTCTCTACATTACCATGTATATCTCTCATTTCCCTTTCCCCTGACTCTCAGTCTGTGAAAGGGTCTCGACCCGAAACTTCACCTGTTCCTTTTCTCCAGAGATGCTGCCTGACCCGCTGAGTTACTCCAGCGTTTTGTGTCCGTCTCCCCCTCATTGCCGCGCCACTTGTACAGAACACCAAGCAGAGAGTCACAATAATCCTCACATGGATAATGAATCCAGGATTGACTTGGCAGTAAAACTTGCACTCACTTATCAAACACGCTTTCTAGATACACACAGGAAGAACAATCAAGTTTGTGGAATGTTATTGGTGCTTATTCCCAGCATGAGCCCCGATTTTCAGGAAAAAACATGGCAGAACGTGAAGGTGGAAGTGGAAGCTGACTGTAAATCAAAACACTGCTAACCACAAGCATTAATCACATCTTGCAGGTTGTTTTTTAAATGCTTCTGATCAAAGGAAGTTATCACAGTGTGAAATGTTTTGCTGAAGCAAACAATTGCCCCTGGCATTATATAATTGGTTACATGAAACAGTACAGCCCCTTTGTCACTTGGTTAATGGTTCCTGTTATCTTGGTGTAAACAGTGTGTGGATCATCAGGAGAGAATAAACGCAACTAAGTAAATTAAATATTGAAATATAAAGGAACAACGACTGCAGGAGGGGTTATTATCTCAACAAATTGTCTCCAGTTTACTGATGTAGAAAATGAGTTGGTCCATTAGCAATAATGAATTGAAGTAATCTAGATTAAAATCTCCAGATGAAGATCTGAACATTTGGTTTATTGAATGGTGAAAATTTGTTATTTTAAATGAAACAATACATTGGGTGGCACAGTGTCAAAGCAGTAGAGTTGCTGCCTCTCAGCGGCAAAGGCCCGGGTTAGATCCTCACCGTGAGTGCTGTCTGTACAGTGTTTGTACGTTCTGCCAGTAACACACATAGGTTTTCTCCCAGTTCTTGTGTTCCTCCCACATTCCAAAGATGTGCAGGTTTGTAGGTTAATTGGCCTCTGTAAATTATCCTTCATGTAGAATGCGAAACTGGGATAACATCGAACTAATGTGCGGGGATCGCTGGTGAGCGCGGACTCGGTGGTCTATGAGCCTGTTTCCACGCTGTATCTCTAAACTAAAATAAACTAAACTAAACTAAAATTGGAATGATTCAACACTGGCAACAAAATGATGACAGTAAATGACATTTGTGTTTCACTAAATTATAATAACCTCCTCAGTTACAGAATAGAACAATTGCTTGGTGAATCTACTATGGTATTGGATTATTGTTGTTATGTATACCAAGATACAGTGAAAACCTTTGCTTTGTGTAAATATATATATTAGACGAATGACCAAAGAGCTAAATTATAATCTAGTAAATCACAAAACTTTTGGTCAGTATCTTTTTAAGAACTTCAGAATAGCACTAATCAATCATTGGTAGAGATAATCCAGATACGAACATGAACTTTTGACTCCTCTTTAATAGCATTCAGCGCTAGGACATAAATTGAACCCAACTAGTTAAGTCATGTTGGTTATGTTATATCACAGCATGGATAGTAACCCCATTATGTCTCATTAAAAATATAACTCTGAAAAAATAGCTGTAAAATCTTACTTTAACACTTAAAATCACAAGTGTCCAGTGTTTTAGATTAGTGAATGCTTATTAGTGGCTATTTTGGAATGCAATTCTGCATGTTGTCAGTTCTTCCATCACCAGACCACCTGTTCATCCATCAAGGGCAGAGGCAATAAGTCTCCAACAGCAAAATAAATCAGTTTCTGAAGTATTTTGAAGGTGAATAATTATGTTTGTTAACAGGAGAGGGAGGGGTTGAGATAACTATCGAAGCACGTGTACCACTTTTATACACAGTGTGGTCTCTGAATCTGAATTCTGTGGCCAGAAGAAGCAAGTTTTAGCCAAAATCAATAGTACGCTCATACACAAGTTTGTCCTTTGGAGGCGGCCATCATCCTTTCAGCAATGAATGGAAATGATGGGAGCTTTGGGAAAATCAAATTTCCATCTGTTTCAGTTAAAACCAGGAATGTTAAATACTGATCCAGCTGCTACTAGTTCTTGAACACTCGCTCTTCAGAACAACCTAGTACCCATAGAAAACATTACGCACACTTGTACTTTTACATTTACAGGCTACAATAAAACATCAATCATAGCTATGCTGGTTTTCTGCTTTTTTTCACACCAGCAACTATTCCCATTACACATACTTACTGCTGTTTTCTATTTAATCAGAAACAGGAAACACAAGTAAAGATGGTGATGTAAGGACCTTTATTGTGTTGCTTGCATGACTGAAAGATATGCCTGCCATATGTGATATGGAAAACCGATTGCTATGTTCATATATGTGATTAAGTGGTGCCCTTTGTGCTCTTGAGGAGGTTGGATAATTTAGGTGTAAGGAGAAGACTTTTAAAAACATGGAAGGGGTGCTCAAGTGGAGGTTATTGAGACTGGTGTTTCTATACTGCCCAGCAGCTCTTTCACCTAAGTAAGTAGGGCAGGTCAAGTTAATATTAATTCCACAGCTTCCCACCCAAGTTCAGCTTATGGAGTCATGTGTCTACCATACTATCTGTGTAGTAATTCACCAGAGCCACACATTTGTTCTTCATACCATGGTTATCATATCTAAATACCATAGAGAGTCATTACTTAGTTGATCTCAGTTATCTGAAAATTTTGGGCTGCTTTGTTCAGTTGCCATAATATTAGATAGTTGGTTACTCCACGAACAGAAAATCATATATCAAAATATTACTAATAGTCACCTGCAAATAATGCTGGTGTTGATATATCTTAATTGATCACATGGAAAATCCTTTCTTCTCGCATATATAACCTTTTCAGATTATTCTTAAAAGTCTAGATTTCCTGGTTAAAGCAAATGTTCGGGAAGCTCCATTGGGGAGTGCTTTGAAATGTAATCTTACATAACAATCAACTGAAAGTTACATTTTGTATACTTTTCATCCTTTCTCTATTAGTCTCCTCCACCTTTTAGGATTTTGCTGTTGGTAACCCTACGATGATGTTAGTTATGAAATTCTCAAATTACAACCAAAAAGAAAAGAAAAAAATGTTATTTGTCTATGCCAGGATACCACGCAATGGAGTGAGGTTTAACTTCATGCCCTATACATTGTTTATGTCTTTCTCAGTAGTTGATCCCATGAGAAGGGAAATACTGTAGAAGATAATTTTAGGATTACTGCACTGCAGACAATAGTCCATGCATGCACTGTCCATATTCCGTTACTGTGAGCTGAGTTGCTTTTTGGTTTACTAGCAAGATGCAGTTAATGTAGGCAACTCTCTGGAATATTTTTTAAATTGTCCAGGTTTTGCACCTATTTAGACAATGGAAGAGAATTAGTATCATTGTATTTTTAATGGGGGTGTAAACCATCATCTGCAGTTCCTTCCTGCACATTTTGTCCGCTCCACTGCAAAATCTCCACAAGTTATGCCTACTTTGAAGAAGTTCTCTTCCTCTCTTGAATGAAAGTTCTGCAGCACTCTCTCTCACTGCATCTCCTCTATGATTCGTCCTGCTCTCCAGCTCTGCCACCACGTTTTAACCCAGACTTACTACAACAGATGTAACTTCAAGTAACCCTTGCAACCCCTGTCTACCCCACCCTAGTCTTCGGACAGTTTCACTGTGGTCCTGCTTAGTTTCACTATTTGCATCACTCATTATAACCTTCTCCACAGCCAAACAATGGACCATTGTGGGCTCTGTTTTCCATGATCATCGGTGCTGGTTTTGATTTATCCTTTTGTATACTTTTCATTCATTTGTTTCTCTGTACCTTTTCACATCTCTCATATCCCTCTCTCCTGCCCCTCAGTCTGAAGAAGGGACTAGATCTGAAACACGACCTATTCCTTTTCTCCAGAGATGCTGCCTGACCTGATGAGTAACTCCAGCTTCTTGTGTCTATCATTGATATTTTAAATGGGTCAGGTACAGACCTTTCCATCAAAGTACTCTGCCCTGACTGTGTAATCACACTGGTGATATGAGTGCTCTGGTTGTGTTGCCTGAAATGAAGTAGCTAAAATATTAGATGTTAAAACATATCTACTTCCAAAAGAGCGCACATTATGCATGTTGTAGTGTCATATTTTCTTTCATTTCCCACTTACCCACCTTGCAATTATATGCCATTGATAATAATGCAGCCATTATCTTTGTTCGTGTAGTTGACAGCAACCGTACAATAAAGTGGTCAATTATTACTGATCTTCTCCACTTTTGTAACTCAGTCACAACAAGTTTTGTTTCAAGCTATGTTTCTGTTGTCAATTCCAAATAACTGTCCTTTTCTGTCCAATCCACAGTGGTCCTATTGCAGCATACTTGAACAGTGTGACTTCATCCTGTTCCTCTGGCATGAACTAATCAGAAGTAAATCTGTTTAAGACTGTTGCACAAGAACACTTTCCAGTAGGGTATGTTGGATGGTTTGTGGTAAACCTGGCAGACCTCCTCCTCTGGTGCATGAATCCTGAGCCACATTGTAATCCTTTACTGTTGCTCAGTTTGAGTTGAGGGAGCAAAAGTTGAACCATGACTGATCTAGCACAAACCTTAATTAGGTTTTCTTTCACCATCTTTAAATTAGTTCAAAATCAAGATTAAAAATGTTTTTGTGTTGGTACAAAGCTTTCTCATATATATATGCTCTTGATTAATCAAAAAATACATTTAATATCGACCTTTTTAGTCATACAGCATGGAAACAGGCCCTTCAGCACAACTTGCCCACACCAACCAACATGCCCCATTTACAGCAGTCCCACTTGCCCATGCTTGGCCCATAACCCTCTAAACCTAACCCATCCATGGATCAGTCCAAATGTCTCTTAAATGTCATGATAGTGCCTGCCTCAACTACCACCTCCGGCAGCTCGTTCCATATACCCACCACCCTTTGTGTAAAAAAATCATATATTTTGTCTCCAGCAATAAAGAAATCCATGCAAAGACAACTCTTCATTGCACCATACTTTCATATTTTTTGTACACAATAATTCCATAAGTAATGATAACAGAAATCACATTTTCTTAAGTTGTTTTAACATATTCAACATATTTTAACATTTTGACATATTCCTCAAATCTTATTTTATTTTAGATATAAATGTCATTGTCGCGGTGACAATACAAATGAGTAAGAAACATCTAAAATATTCACTGCAGCTATCCTTGCTTTGTAAGTGAGCAAGTTCACAATAAGTCTACTAAACTTTTACATTTCCTTTTATTAAATATATTGTGGTTCTCTCCCCTATTTACTACCAAAACTTAAGTCAAACATTTCAGTCTGGTTTGAATACCCATGCAACATTTGACACAGGGCTTTTTATGGCAACATCTGGGAGATTGTTTCTCTTTATTGGCACTTTAGAAAATTATTTGGCAAAGATCCATTTTGAAAATAAAAATCTGGGCGCCCTTTAAAATGCTAGAACAGACAGAATTAGGACCTATTAGCATGGTTCTTAAAAAAATTTAAAGGACAATCTGTTTCTTGGACGGGATAAATGAGAACAGGAATTTGTCCAAATGGTTGCAATTGAAGTGACTTCAAGGCAAAGATTGCTTTTATTTT
Source organism: Leucoraja erinaceus (assembly GCF_028641065.1). NCBI lineage: Eukaryota > Metazoa > Chordata > Chondrichthyes > Rajiformes > Rajidae > Leucoraja > Leucoraja erinaceus. The sequence continues at coordinate 31,485,173 of NC_073395.1, read as the reverse complement.
CAGGAAGATAAACAGAATCTGGAAAGGAAAGTGTAGGATTTCTCTCAGAGAAATCATAGTTACTATTGATTGTCCCTAATCTTGTGTTGTGAATTTTTCTATACTTTACGGTTTTACTTGCAAATGTTAATGGAAGTAAGGATGATCAATTTGGCTGATACGGAGACACAAGATACTGTGGATGCGGCAATGCTTTAGTTTAATTTAGAGATACAGTACAGAAATAGGCCAACCAGCGGTCCCCATACACTTTTAAGCCCCTGTCCCACTTGGGAAACCTGAACGGAAACCTCTGGAGACCTTGCGCCCCACCCAAGGTTTTCGTGAGATTCCTGGAGGTCCCGGTCACTCTCCATGAGTCACCAGAGGTTTTGGTCACTTGCCTGGAAAGCCTCGACCAAAGCGTGAGCTGCATCTACTGATTAAAGATCCTGTAGGATCTTTGCTACCGACCGCACACACACACACAAACACATCGCGAAGGTGGGGCCAGGGACAGCGGAGGAGCACTGTTTGCGCGATGAAGAGGAAGGTAAACGGCCTCCACAGAGCACGGTAAGTCCTTTAGAGGGTGGGAGAGAAGGGGAGAGAAGGACAGAGAAAGGGAGTGAGAAGGGGAGAGAGAAGGAGAGAGAGAAAGGAGAGAAGGGGGGAGAATGGGAGAGAACGGGGGGGGTGGGGGGGGGGGGGGGGTAGAAGGAGTGGAGACAGTTTTAAGAAGTTTAATAATATTACCGGACATTTTACCTACCGGCTGATCTTCTAGGTCCTGAAAACCAAAGATCCAACAGGATCTTTGCTGAAAACTCCAGGGAGCCAATCAAAATGGCCAGTCAGCGAAGGAGATTGCCTTCGACTGCCTGCAAGTAAATAGCAATCCCACTCCACTGGCTTCGACCAAACGGCAACCGATTTTTAGTCGAGGCTGGGTTTTTTTTTAAAATAAACGCAGGACCATTAGAGAAGCCTTGACTATGCGGAAACCACTTTCCACCATTAGGGAGAGTGACCGGAACCTCCGGGAACCTCACGGAATCCTTGGGTGGGGCACAGGATATCCAGAGGTTTCCGTTCAGGTTTCCTAAGTGGGAACAGGGGCATAACACTATCCTACACAATGGGGACGATTTTACAATTTTACCAAAGCCAATTAACTTATGGCTTTGGAATGTGGGAGGAAACCGGAGCACTGGGAGAAAATACACACGGCCGCAGGGAGAATGTACAAACTCTGTGCTGGCAGCACCGGCAGCCAAGATCGAACCTGGGTCTCCGGCGTTGCAAGGCAGCAACTCTTGCGCTGTGCCACTGTACCGGCTTTGACTCTGACATCGACTTTTACTTGACTGAGATTAGTTAACCCAAGAACATGATTTAACCGTATGCCTGGCATGTATGGATCAGTGGGTGACATAGGCGAGTATCTTCTCCTGTTTCGAGACCAGTACAGTACAGGAGCAGGCCCTTTGGCCCACAATGCCTGCAACGAACATGATGCCAATTTAAACGTTTCACCTCTGCCTGCACTTGGTCCATATTCCTTTATTCTCTGCAAATCCAGCTGCCTATCCAAAAGAAGAATATAGGCGCAAAGTGCTGGAGTAACTTAATGGGTCAGGCAGCATCTCTAGAGAAAAGGAATAGGTGATGTTTCAGGTCAAGACCCTTCTTCAGGGAAGAGTGAAAGCAGAGATACAGAACAAATCATAGCTGCCACCAATGGCAAGCAGCCTACAATGGTCCATTGTTGGTTATGGAGGAGATGATAATGAAGGGATACGAAGAGTGAAACTAACCGGAGGACATGTGAGAGGGACAGAGAGAGAGTGAGAAAGAGAGAGGAAATGCAAGGGTTACTTGAAATTAGAGAAATCAATATTCATTCCACTGGGTTGTAAGTTGCCAAAGGGAAATTTGAGGTGCTGTTCCTCCAATTTATGTGTGGCCTCACTGACAGTGGAAGAGGTCCAGGGCAGAAAGGTCAGAATGCAAATGGGAAGGGCAGTTAAAATGTTTGGCAACTGAGAGTTTGTATAGTTCAAGGAGGACTGAGCGGTGGTGCTCAGTGAAATGATTGCCCACTCTGTGCTTGGTCTTGCTGATGTATAGGAGTCCACACCAAGAACAATGGATAAAGTAGATGTGGTTGGAGGAGGTGCAAATGAACCTCTACCTCAACTGAAAGGACTGTCGGAGTCCCTGGATGGACTCGGCAGGCAGAGCAGCATTTATGGAGCGAGACTGTCGACCTTTTGGGTTAAGACCCTGCATCAAGACTTAGTTTAGTTTAGAGACAGCATGGAAGAAGGCCCTTCGACCCACTGGGTCCGTGCCAACCAGTGATCCCCACACATTAACACTATCCTACACCCACTAGGGGCAATCTTTACATTTACCAAGGCAATTAACCCACAAACCTGTACGTCTTTGGACTGCGGGAGGAATCCGAAGATCTCGGAGGAAACCCACATAGGTCTTATGGAGAACGTGCAAACTCCGTACAGACAGCATTCGTAGTAGGGATCGATCCCGGGTCTCCGGCATTGCTTTCGCTTTAAGGCAGCAACTCTACCGCTGCGCCACCGTGACTGCCCTGTCCTGACCGCCCTGTGCCACCGTGACAGCCCTGACTTCGGTCCTGAAGCTGGGTCTGGATCTGAAAGATCCACAATTTCTTTCCTTCCACAGGTGCTGCTCAACCCATTGAGTTCTTCCAGCTATTTGTTTTGTTGTTGTCAGTTTTGCCTATCGACTAGGCATCGTATGCTTCAAGAAAGAGTGATCTTTAGTGAAAAAACAACCACAAAAAGGTTATTATGATTTTCCACTAATAAAGTGTCCAATTTTCTCTTTTTAAACTCGTGTATTTGGATTTTAATGAGGTGTTAATGCTGACTCAACTCAGGTGAATTATTTAATGATATTCCAAGGTTAGAATGGGATTATTAACCTGTTGTATAAGTGAAGTTTTCCTGCAATAATCCTGCTGAAAAAGCAAATCATTAAAACAAAGTAAGATTAAATATTGCACATCTTGTGCTTTAATGTTTGCTTTTGAAGTTTGAGCATCAGTACTGGTGACATAATTAGAGGAACCGTGACAAGATTCTGAGTGAAATAGAATTAACATTATTATGTATTGCCTTAAACCTTTGAGATTTCAGGGATCTTGTCAGATTGGCAATTTATGTATTCATTTGGTTTCCTCACTGTCAGAAACAGTAAATTCATGCAGTCACGTAAAAAAAAACCTCACAATAAAAATGTTCAGTGACATCAAGTCTGAGCATTTAGAAAGAAACACAATAATGCTTCGGATGAAGTCTGCGATGTTTCAACAATAACAATTCACAGTTTGAAACACAAGCTATTTTCACCTCGGCAACATTATTAGTAAATTTTACTTCAGAGTCACGTGAGTGACTACGTGAAGAGCCCGCTCAGCATGCATGCGCGGCATAGTTTCAGCCCTATTATCATCACTAACCCTATGTTAGTTATCCAAACAGATGCCAGTGCTCAAGGCTGGGGAGCAACTAACTCTATATCCAGCACAAGTAGTAGATCGACTAACTCAGAGTCATCGTTACCACTTACACTGGGCATTAATTATCTAGAGATGTTGGGTGACTTTTATGGTTTAAAAGTATATGCACAAATATGCAACACTTGCATGTATGGTTACAAATAGATAATAATACTACGGTGGTGGCCTACATTAACCATATGGGCGGCATAACATCGGTATCATGCGACAAGTTGGTCAACACAATTTGGCAATGGTGTAACAAAAGACATATTTGGCTATCAGCAACTTACCTGTCAGGTAAGCTAAATACAGTGGCAGACACCAGGTCATGTAAATTTAATGACACCATCGAATGGATGTTAAACCCCAAAAAATTTGCAAAAGTTATCAAGCAATATGGCACGCCAGATATCGATTTATTTGCATCAAGGCTAAATCACCAGGTACCTATGTATGTCGCTTGGGAACCAGACCCTGAGGCAGCAGCAGTAATTGCGTTCGCGCTGGATTGGGGAAATTCTTCTTCTATGCATTTCCTCCCTTCTGCCTCATCAGTTGGGGACTACGCACAATACAAATGGACTCTGCTTCAGGTATTTTGATAGTACCCAACTGGCCTACACAGCCATGGTTCCCAATACTCCATGACATGGTTGTTGAAACTCCGATGGTATTCCCCAGTGACACAGAGTTATTAACACCCAGTGTCGGGCACAAGCCACCCGTGCCATGAAAAAATCAAACTCCTGGGTTGCGGATTCTGCACAAACCACTTCTGGGACTGGGATTATCAGAACAAACCATCGACACCATGTCAGCATCCTTCCGAACATCCACTAAAAAACAGCACTTGTCCAGCATCAAAAAATGGGAGAAGTACTGCTTGGATACAGGGACCACCTACTCAACCGCTACAGTTACCAACGTACTGGAATTCCTGGCGAACCTTCACCACGATGAAGGACTCAGTTACAGAGCCATCAACACAGCTAGAAGTGTCCTGCCTGTCTATTTAAAACCAGCTCCAGGACAACAGGCCATGGGGTCCCACCCGCTGGTGGTCAAACTAATGAAGGGTATTTACAACTCTAACCCCCTAGACCAAGGTACACCCATATATGGGATGTCAGTGTGGTCCTGACATACCTCAGGGGATGGCCACCAGCCAGATCCCTCAACCAGGAACAATCTATGCTCAAAACATTCATGTTGATGGCACTTGTATCTGCACAGAGGGTCCAGTCACTACACCTATTGTGACTGGACAGGATGCTCACAGCTCCAGACCAGATCTCTGTCGTTATCCAGGGAATGATCAAACAGAGCAGACCAGGAACACCTAATCCAGTCGTGGAATTCCAGGCTTACCCACCAGAACCACGGTTATGTGCCATGACCCACCTACTATCCTACATGGACATAACCAAAAATATTCGAGGGAGATGAAAAGCCTTGTGGGTCAGTCATAAAAAACCTTATGGTCGGGTGACGAGCCAAACCATTGCGAGATGGCTCAAGCAGGTGCTAAAAGCTGCTGGGATAAACACTAACCTGTACAAATCTCATTCCACCAGGGCAGCATCCACGTCGATGGCTAAAAGAATGGACGTGCCTATAGACCACGTCCTGGCTACAGCAGGATGGTCGGGGGAAAGACCGTTCAGAAATTTTATAATAAGCCGTTGGCAAAACCTGTTTTATTTGCAGAAAAGATTTTACAGACTGCAAATATTTAATTTAAGCCCAGGGGAGCAATTTAATTTCTTTGTTGTTATTGTTAAAATATACCATTGTGTTTTTCTACAAACAGATTCATTGATTATTTACGATAACACACTTCCTCCCTCAAGGACTTCGGCAGTGCGTGAAGTAATACCTGTTACACGGTTTGAAATCACAGAGCTTTGAAGTCTTCACGTAGTCACTCACGTGACTCCGAAGTAAAATAGTAAGATTAAACGAGAATTTACCAGTTTGAAGTTTGATCTGTACTTTATGCGGAGTTACGATGAGGGATTACATGCCCTCCGCTCCCACCCTCAATAATATGGGTCAAACTGATAAACTGATGTCTCCTTGTCTTTACTATGTTTACTTCAATAACTGTGTCTATCTGTGATTCCACACTTTGAAGTATGCCGCGCATGCGTGCTGAGCGGGCTCTTCACGTAATCCCTCATCGTAACTCCTCATAAAATACAGATCAAACTTCAAACTGGTAAGTTCTTGTTTAATCTTACTATTAAACATCATTCTGATGTGTTACTATGGTAATATCCTGAAATATGACCTTGTTCCAATCGTTATAAAATATTGTTGAAAGACATATGCTGTTAAGGGCTTAGTGAAAAAGATAATCCCAGGATCTATTGATTGGAAAGAGTTGGTCACATTGATGAAATCTATATCCATGCCAAAGATGTAACATGATGTTGGGATGGGTCCATTGTTGTCAGATGTACTGAGATATAGTGAAAAACGTAACTTTGAGTGCTCACCAGTCAAATCATACCTTACATCAAAGATAGACACCAAATGCGGGAGTAACTCAGCAGGGCAGGTAGCATCTCTGGAGAGAAGGAATGGGTTTGGGACCTTTGTTCAGACTGGGTCTGATATTTCCTTCCTACTCGAACCATACATCAGTACATGCAAGCCATACATGAGTCAGCAGCATTGTGAAGAGGGAAAATAACCAGAGGGCAGAATACAGAACCACATATCATCAATTGCCCAAACAAATGCAGAGAGTTGATGTGCAGATTTCTAATATTTATAGCTGAGCTCTCTGATGCACCTTAGAATCCATTTGATGCATCAAGAACAAGAATTGGAAAATTATGGCAGAAACCATGGTCTTCAAATTTATCCATTCTTTTTTTACTTGGTGTTCTGTGCACAGCATGAAAGATATGGACAAGACTAGAATGAAAAGAGTGGACAACATTTACACAGCGAGGGAAGCAAACTTTGAATTATTTTCTACCTGCGACGAAAGGGGAAAGTGTGTTATTTTTTGATTCTGGCAGTGTTACTGCTGCTGCGCCTGTTATGAAATCCATTCTGAGATGTGCTCTAAAGAACTGATCATACTGTGCCAAATAAGAAAATATATATTGCTTATTAAACTTGAAGCAAATGCACCTCTGTGACTGTGTAATAACCTTCGATGTGATATTATAATTCCAAATTGTCATCAGACCATTTAAATGATGACATTCAATGCTTCACAATTCAAGTCATAGAATCATAGAAAATAGGTGCAGTTGTAGGCCATTCGGCCCTTTGAGCCAACACCGCCATTCATTATGATCATGGCCGATTATCCAAAATTAGTACACCATTTCTGCTTTTTTTTTCAATCAATCAATCAATCAATCAATCAATCAATCAATCAATCAATCAATCAAACGATCGATCGATCGATCGATCAATCAATCTTTATTGTCATCTTGCAAGCAACAGTTGTACAGTGCAAAATGAAAAGATGTTTCCCAGGGAATACCGGAGCATCGCACATGAAATTTAAAACATTTCACACATAATAACACTAAAAACAATCCAGTCCCTGATGGAACAGTATATATAGTTAAAGCAGGTAAAACACAACGTTAAAATACAATAAACCAATCATAAAAATGTCCGGGGCAGCTGATTTGAGTGGGCCAGTTATTAAAGTGGCCAGTGCCAGTTATTAAAGTGTCCGTACCAGCTGCAGAATCAAGTGACTGTGAGTACAGAGTGACTGTTTAGCAGCCTCACAGCCTGTGGTAGGAAGCTGTTTAGCAGTCTTGTAGTCCGGGCTTTGATGCTTCGATATCTCTTGCCTGATGGCAGGAGATCCAGGTGTATGTGGAGGTGGTGCAGTTTGTCCTTAGCAATTCTCTGAGCTTTTTTCAGACAGCGGCTCTGGAACAGTTCTTGTACTGAGGGTAGGGAGACACCAATGGTCCTCTCTGCTCCCCTCACTACCCTCTGCAGAGCCTTCCTGTCCGAGCAGTTGCAGGTGGAGTACCATGTATTTATGCAGTACGTGAGTACAGACTCCACCGTACCCCTGTAGAAAGTCCTGAGGATGTTGGTGGGGAGTGAGGCCTGTTTTAGTTTCCCCAGGAAGTGCAGTCGCTGATGGGCCCGTTTGACGGTTCCAGTGGTGTTCCTGGACCAGGTGAGGCTGTCTGTAATTTGCACACCGAGGAACTTTATGCTCTCCACTCTCTCCACTGTAGTACCACTGATGTTGAGGGGTGTATGCTTTGGCTGCGCCCTCCTGAAGTCGACAACCATCTCCTTCGTTTTGTCGACATTTAATTCTAGATTATTTTTGCCGCACCGGTCCACTAGTTGTTTTACTTCCTCCCTGTACATTGATTCATCATCTCCGCTGATGAGTCCCACCACTGTTGTGTCATCCACAAATTTTATGATCTTATTGTCCCTGAATCTGGCAGCACAGTCATGTGTGAGCAATGTGAACAACAGCGGGCTGAGCACACAGCCTTGAGGGGAGCCGGTGCTCAGCATGATCGAGCCTGAAGTGTTCTTGCCAACACGGACTGACTGCGGTCTCTCTGTCAGAAAGTCCAAGATCCAGTGACACAGGGTGGTGTTGAGGCCCAGCAGGGTTAGTTTCTCCACAAGTCTCTGTGGGATGATGGTGTTAAACGCTGAGCTGAAGTCAATGTACAGCATTCTGGCATATGTGTTTTTGTTTTCCAGATCTTGTTTTCCCCATATCCCTTGATTCCATTATCCCTTAGAGCTAAATGTAACTCTCTCTTGAAAGCATCCAGTGAATTGGCCTCCACTGTCTTCTGTGGCAGAGAATAGCACAGATTCACAACTCTCTGGCTGAAAACGTTCTCCTCATCTCAGTCCTAAATGGCTACCCCTTATTCTTAAACTGTGACCCCTGGTTCTGGACTCCCCCAACATCGGGAACATTTTTCCTGCACCTAGCCTGCCCAATCCCTTAAGAATTTTATATGTTTCTATAAGATACCCTCTTATCCTTCTAAATTCCAGTGAATACAAGCCCAATCAACCCATTTTTGTCTCAAACTTCAGTTATGGTAATGCTAAACACTCAAATTCCTTTCCACCTGCTATAATGTTATTGCTATCCATTTACATTGATAATAATTAAATACTGACCTCCCTCACAATATATACCTTGATTCTTCTGTCATATTCAAAATCTGATTAAATCAAGATGCAGTGGTTATGCACTTTAAAGCAAAAAATCACACATTTTGAAAATGCAGAACATCTTTTGTGCTTTTCTATTCCGATCTATTAACATTCGTTTTTATTTTCATCCTCATATGTTTTTATCAATTCATTTTGCCCATATTCATACCAGTTATCTCAACTGCTCCTTGTGCAGTTTTTTCCATATTTGTGCCTCCTTCTGGATATTCCACGATAAAAAGATTGGGTAAACAAAAATCATTGCACTCGCTCACAAACCTTATTCACCAGACAGTCACTGCGCTCTTCTCCCTGTCATCTGAACTGAGCTAATCTCTTCAATTCAAAGCTGGCCAGACGTTCAAGCATCCAAAGCATTATTAAGACTATTACTTCCATAGCATGGCCTAACTCAGCCATTATTTCAGCTCACCTGTTGCCGAAACCCTCAGCCATGCCTTTGTTTGTTCCAGACATAACTATTCCAATGCACTCCTGGCTTAAATTTATGGCCTCTGGTTTTTATCTATCCGACATGTGGGTATGTTCTGTGTATGAACCCTTTCAAAATTCGTAACATTAAAGATGTCTGTTAGATATCACTCTGTTAGATAGCATTCTGATTTCAATGGAAAATTTACCTAAACTACTCATTCTGTCCAAACAGTTCTAGCATCATGCTTCTATGTTATTTTTTGTAAAAATTACCTGCATCACTTTATCCATTTCATAATATAACTTCAATATACACCTTGTGCAATCAAACCAGGGTTTTTGTAGATTGACCATAACTTATTTTATCTTTGGTTATACTTGGATGCATGTATTGCTGGCAATTCCAGCATTTATCGTCCATCCCTAACTCCCTTAATCTGATGCTAATCCGGGTCAGCCATAATAATGTTTCCAAAGTCACGTATAAACAAATCTAATAATAATGGCAGATTCCATTCCCTGACAAACATGACTGGAACAAATAAGATTTCACAACAATCCCCATTGTTTTTTGAAGGAAAATGCTTATGGTTTATTTAATTATCAAAATTTAATTTCCACAGTTATTTGTACACATATCTCCATGTATTTGGGTGCTAGTTCAATAATTTAGTCAGGAGACCACCTCATACCATTATTTTCATTCTACCATTCTACCTTAGTGCTTACTTTTCTCTAGCTATTGACTTGTTGAACAATCTCTATTCTCAGATCCCTTCCCTTTTCATATAGATTCTTATTTTCTAAATAGCACGTGGCCTCTCAAGTTGATGTCGTCTGCAACTTTAGAAATTGTGATTTTCATTTGGAAAATCTAAATAAAGACTATAAGTTGTGAACAACTATAGTCTTAGCTCTGATTGTTGCTGAACCCCTTTGTTAACCTCCCCACGCTTGCCATGTTGATTTTTTGTGGTACTCCCACTCTCTGCCTTTGGTCTTTCTGCCATCTATCTCTTTTGCAAATTATCCTCTGAATCTGCATGATCTGACATCATTCATTAATCGAACATGTGATAGTTTATCCAAGGATTTTTTTGTTGTTGAAAATGTGGATAAATTATTGTTGGCCACTCTCCCCTTCATTCTTTTCAATAATTGAATAAGGTTGGGCATGCAAGATCAACTTCATTGAATTACTGGTTTAATTCTTTGTTTGGACTTGATTATTCTATTTTTTGTTTCTACTGTACAGATATTTTCTTTCTTTTTTAGTAGGTTTTCCTAATGTTTGCATTCGTCAATATTGATCTAACTTTTCAATGGCTGTCTGGGCATAAATCTAAATATAAATATCGTCTATCCATAAAACATATGTCCCTATATATTTTTCTCATGAATTATGAGAAATAATTATCGAACTAACTCTTCTACGACATTTTTTTAATAAGTGCATTTGTGGTTGGAGATTTTACTCTCCTTGAATGTGAACATCCATATTACTAAAAACGTCATCTTGACCCTGTTTGCACTGCATATTGATTTTAGAAAAAAGCTGCCATTTACGTCTGTGATTTTTGGCCATCTTACTCAGAGTCCCCCTCCGCTGGTTAGGACAAGAGGATTTTTCCATCGATTATAAATAAAAGACATTAATGTTTAAAAAATGTTGAGGTTCTCTCTCCTGTCAATCATGCCATGAAGGCCATGCCCCTTCAGGTGGGAGTGGGAGGGACTATAAAACCCTGAAGTATTTGGTGCCTCAGTCAGTCTCTGCAAGATGGGGGAGCGAGAGGGTCATGTCTCTCTGTCTGAGCTGTGAATAACACTGAACACATGTCTACTAAACTGTGAATTCCCTTAATGGGGTTTGAAAATGCAATTTGAAATTGCAAAAGTTGTTTTTGGTTTGAAAATGCAAAAGTGTTTGTTGGTGTGAAAATGCAAAAGTGTTGTTTATTTTGAAAATGCTAAAGCGTTGCTTGCATTGAAAATGCTAAAGCATTGCTTGCTTTGAAAACGCTAAAGTGTTGCTTGCTTTGAAAACGCTAAAGTGTTGCTTGCATTGAAAATGCTAAAGCATTGCTTGCTTTGAAAATGCTCAAGCTTTGCTGGCTTTGAAAATGCTAAAGTGGTTTTTGCCTTATTGAAAATACTAGTGGTTTTTGCCTTAATAATAATGCTAAAGTGGTTTTTGCCCTATGGAAAATGGAAAAGTGGTTTATGTCCTATGCAAAATGAAAAAGTCGTTTTTGCCCTATGGAAAATGGAAAAGGGGATTTTGCCCTATAGAAAACGGGGTTTTTGCCCTATGGAAAAGCGGTTTTACCCCTATGGAAAAGTGTTTTTTGCCCTATGGAAAAAGTGGTTTTTGACTTTTTGAGGAGGGGGGAGGGGGGGGGGGGGGGGGGGGAGGAATATAAATCCCGGAAGCGTGGGTGTGGCTCAGTCTCTGCAAGATGGGGGAGGGGGAGGTCCCGACTCTCTGTCTTTGGTGCGCTAGCACCCTGCTTGAAATGGTAGGAAACTGCACTTGAATTTGGTGGCCTTGCACCCTGCTTGAAATGGTATGAATCTGCACTTGAATTTGGTGGCCTTGCACCCTGCTTGAAATGTTATATCTATTTACACTTTGACCTCTCTTCTGTCCTAGGCTCTCCTTTTCAGTTTCATTATACAGCATTTGTTCCATTGCTTCTAAACACTTCTGATTGTTTTCCTCATACTCTCAGACACGGAGCCCAATTAATAAAGAGGGAACAGGCTAGATAGCAAAGTGGGCATCGAGCTTTGGAATGAAAAGAAACATCAACCAAGTCAGATGAAAGGGGCTGTGATTTTGTACAATGATAATCATCGATGCACCCTGTGGAAAAGCCTGTGTGCCAGACCAACTAGGCTGCAGCAGGATAATTAATGCACTCTCCAAGGGAGGAAATTCAATACTAGAATAGAAAAATGGTCCTTTATGAAAAACATTATTTTAATAAAATGATAAATACAAGTTGTCAACGTAATAGTGCTCAAGATGCTGCAGTTCTCAAAGTCAATGGGTGGAAAAATTTGACTGCAGCCTAAAAGGCCATAAGCACAGTCTCAGAATCGTCTGACATTCAAATTCAATTGCCTCAGGTAAGAATGCTTGGCAGATTTAGTTCAGCAATAGTCCTAGAAATAACAATCACTGTGTCTTCTGTCTGTGCATAGAGAAAATCTGATGTCATCAGGATTTTAGTCTTTGGGCTTTATAGATACAGCGCAGAAACAGGCCCTGCAGCCGACTGAGTCCGCGTGACCAGTGATCAAACTAGCACTATCCTATAAACGAGGGACAATTTAATTTTTTTTTACAGAATCTACAAACCTGTACATCTTTGGAGTGTGGGAGGATTCCAGCGTACCCAGAGGGAAATGTGGTCATGGGGAGAACTTACAAACTCCGTACAGGCAGCATCTGTTGTCTGGATCAAACTCGGGTCTCTGGTGCTGTTAGGCAACAACTCTACCACTGTGCCTCTGTATCACCCTCAATCACTTATGGTGGTTCAATTACTTAGTGGTTCAATGCCTTATGGTGTTGTGGAGGGTGGGCACAGGTGGAATAATCACATCATCATGGGCGCTAAAGCTCACTTGTACTGTAAGAATACATGAACTATGATGGTTTGTCAGCAGTAGTTTACTTTCTATCATTTATTATACCCAAAGTATAGATTCAATTGATGCCACTATTTTAAACATGCTACTATATTAGTTTAGTCTTTTAAAATCAATTTGCGATGGGCCTGAAAAACAAAGTCTGATCTTGCATTGTCAAACATCTCGAAATACTGAGATGCAGCTTTTAGTGGGTACTTGTGATGGTCAGGGTATCTAGAGTCTAGAGAATTCCATGTTACAAATTAGTACAGACAGGGGAGAAATAAATATTCCAGAAAGGTATATATTATTCAAGACAGGAATAAAATGGGAAAGCAAGGAGAAACATGCCTCCGAATAATGTTTGTGCGGCTTTAAATTTATTTTCTTTGGCTAGGTCAGTGATAGTCAGACTAGGCACTCGAGCCACTGGTCACGTAGCGAATGTTAAAGGTCGTGGTGGATAAGGATTCCTTGTGAACAGGAGTGGAACATAGCGTAGAGTAGAAACAAGGAACTGCAGATGCCTGTTTACACAAAAGGACACAAGCACTGGAGTAACTCAGCAGGTCAGGCAACAGCATCTCTGGAGAACATGGAGAGGCAATATTTCCAGTTGTGACCCTTCTTCAGACTGATTGTGGCTCCTCCACATCTCCAATTTCTGCATTATAGGAATATAGTGTTGTATTATGAAGATAGACACAAAATGCTGGAGTAATTCAGCAAGACAGGCAGCATCTCTGGAGAGAAGGAATGCGTGACGTTTAGGGTTGAGATACATTTTTATTATGCTAGATTAGAAAATTATCAGTTAATTTTTCTCCACTATGATGCGCTGTTATTGCTAGTTTGTAATCAATTTGCGCAATTACATGTACTCCTGTAAAGTCAAAGAACTGCAGGTGCTGAAGAAGGGTTCTGACACAAAACGTATCCTTCTTTTTTCTCCAGAGATGCTACCTGACCCATTGAGTTCCTCTAGCATTTTGTGTCTATCACATGTACTCCTATTTGGAGGTTAGTGCCCCTTACTGTGGTGCAAATTTCAACACCAAAGCTAGAAGTACAAAGACAACATCTTATAGAGGGTGAGAGGGTCCGCAATTTTTGATTCATGTCCTGTATTGGAGCACCTGCTTAATATGTAACAATTCGATGATCTGTTTGAAAAAAAAAAATCATAGATTAATAGCACCAGGTAAACAAAAGTGATGGAGAAATCAGCAGGTGCAGCAGCACCCGCTGAGTTTCTCCAGCACTTTTGTCTACCTTCGATTTTCCAGCATCTACTGTTCCTTCTTAAACAATAACACCAGGTAAAATTGATTTACTCTCCACCACACAAGTGGTCCTTCAAATAATAAATAATAATAATAAATTTTATTTATGGGCGCCTTTCAAGAGTCTCAAGGACACCTTACAAAAATTTAGCAGAAAAATGGCCATCTAAAGCATAAGACTCAACTTCAGGGAGTCTCTGTCCTAGGCTGATAGGCATACATCAAAATACATCAAAATACATCAAAATAACATCCAGATAATTAAATACATGCAATAAATAAGTTGGCCAAATTTCATTTTTATGCACTGTTAATTTGTTTTCTAAAGTTTTAGAGGATTTGGCCATATCTATATCTATGTAACTAATATCATCCTACATGTGTTTGGAGGGATGCAAGGCAGGCAGTAAGCATGTGGCACTTGCGGTAAATGATGATTGTGAATGGCGCTCCAGAGTCACATTACTATGATTACTAGTGTGCTGGATGCTTCCCTGGCCTAATATCCAGAGTAGTTTTGCCCTTTGATAATGTGCAGAGCTCTATAGCTGCTGGATCTCCCCGTTTCTAACTGGCAGGGTTAACATTATGACAGATACTTGTCTAGGAAGCAACAAACACAATAATTAATAGCAGTGGCCATTGAACCTGACTTTCTGGAGTAGAGAGTAACACACTCATGCCACTGCCTAGCAGTTTATTGCTACTGACTACAGATTAATTTCTAAGTCTATAAGTTAATCTAATCAAAAGAATGGAAACGCAAGAGACAGCAGATGCCGGAATCCTAAGCAATAAATAATCTGCTGGAGAAACTCAGTGGGCCAATTATGCTGCCTGTCCTGCTGAGTTCCTCCAGTTATTTGTTTATTGCCTTACTCAAGATGAGCAAGCACATGCAAACATTAGGAGCAGGAATATGCCAGCCAGCCTGCCTCTCAGACCTGGTCCCCCATTTAATATGATTGAGCCTGATCTGATTTTAAACTTGATTCCACTTTCCTGGCCATCTTTTTTGTCACCTTGACTCGGTTCCTTTTCCCCTTATCTAGTCCCTTCCTGCTTACATCCCTGACACCTCTGAGACCTCTGCCATTTATACTTTCCTGGTCCCAGTTGACTCACTCCCTTGCTTATCAAAAATTTACCCACCGAACCTAGCCTTGAAAATGTTTATGCACCCATCTATATCGTTCTCTGAGAAAGGGTGTTCTATAGACTCTGCGCCTTCTGAGAGAAAAGAAAATACATCAGCACTGTCTTGAATGACTAACCTCATCGTTTTAAACAGAACATCTATTCCAGATACTCCACACATCCTCCTGTTAAGATCTCACAGGACCTTACATGTGTCAAATCATTTTCCCCTCTTTCCAAATTCTAGGGAATGGAGACCCAAAAAAATAAAGGTGCTGTACCTTCACATGTGGTACTTGACCCACTGAGTTCCTCCAGCAGATTGTATGTTGCTCAAGTGAATACAAGCTTGCCTTGTAAAGGGAGCCACTCTTTCCAACAAATCCCCCCCCAATATTATTACATATTAAGAAAAGATAGTTGGAGAATACCTGTTTATTATTCCAGGATGACACGCCACACTTCACAATCTCTGTTTAAATTAGTTTAGTTTAGACAAACAAGTTCTTCGGCCAACTGAGTCCGCGCCGACCAGCGATCCGCGCACATTAACACTATCCTTCTACACTAGGGACAATTTACACATACACCAAGCCAATTAACCTTCAAACCTGTACGTCTTTGGAGTGTGGGAGGAAAGCGAAGATCTCGGAGAAAACCCACGTGATCACGGGGAGAACGTACAAACTCCGTACAGACAGCACCCGTAGTCAGAATGGAACCCGGGTTTCCGGCTCTGCAAGCGCTGTAAGGCGGCAACTCTGTCTCTGCGCCACCGTGCCGCCAGTTGTGTTGAGAAATCTTATAGCCAAATTGTGCAAAGAAAGATTCTAGAAATAGCACCAGTTAATTGAACAGTTAATCACATGAGAGTGAAGTATTAGCTGGAACATGGAATGCGGAGTGGAGCAGAGCAGGTGAGGTGCTGGAAGGGTTTACAGAGCTGGATCTTTGCTTGCCTTTGACACCAGCTCGGGAATGAGGTAAAAGCATCACATGCACCTCATCCAGGCGACATCTCCAGTGACCATGCAGTACTTGTACTGTACCAGCCTAAACCTGTGCTTAGTGTCTAGAGTGGAACTTGAACTTTAATTCCTCTCTTTCCAAGAAAATAGCACTTATCTGTTAGTGCCGTTGGACAGAACTAGTTTCTCAGTTTAAGAAGTGTGTAGGAAAGGACTGCAGATGCTGGTTTAAATTGAAGGGCGACGTTTCGGGTCGAGATCCTTCTTCAGACTGATGCCAGGGGAGTGGGCAGTACAGAGATAGAATGTAGTCAGAGACAGTAAGACTGGTTGGAGAATAGAGAATGGGGAATGGGGAGGGGATGGAGAGAGAGGGAAAGCAAATGCCACTTGAAGTTAGAGAAGTCAATACCGCTCTGGTGTAAGCTACCCAAGCGAAATATGAGAAGTTGTTCCTCCAACTTGTGCTGGGCCTCTGACAATGGAGGAGGCGCAGGACAGAAAGATCAGTGTGGGAATGGGAGGAGGAGTTAAAGTGTTGAGCAACTGGAAGATCAGGTAGCTTTAGAAGGACTAAGTGGAGGTGTTCAGCAAAACGATTGCCGAACCTGAGCTTGGTCTCGCCGATGTACAGGAGCCCACACCTGGAACAGCGGATGCAGTAGATGAGGTTGGATGAGGTGCAAGTGAACCTCTGTCTCACCTGAAAAGACCGTTGGGTCCTTGGATGGAGTCGAGGTGGGAGATATAGGGACAGGTGTTGCACCTCCTGCGATTGCAGGGGAAAGTACCTGGGGAGGGGGTGGTTTGGGTGGGAAGGGACAAATTTACCAGGGAGTTGTGGAGGGAATGATCTATGCGGAAATTAGAAAGGGGTGGAGATGGGAAGGTGTGGTTAGTTGTGGGATCCCGGTGGAGGTGGCGAAAATCAATTTCCCCTCCATGTTATTCTTGACATGCTTTATAATTCGGTTTGTAAATGCATACATTTTATTTTCTTACTCTCATATGACTACCATCTTGCCCGCTGAAAGGCACACATTGACTTGGACAGATTGGAGCAATCTAAGCAAATTGTACATTGCTAGGGAGTTTGTGGATTTGAATAGCTGTCAGCTAAACTTGAAAGCAGCTGTCAGTCCTGCATGTAACTGTACAAAGAAAGCAATGTATTTTTGTAGAATTGTGGAGTTTAGTTCCCGCTTTAAATTCAACTCAAAGAGAAAAGCTAATAGTCCTTGAACCAATTTGGGTTGAATGCTGTTGGTTTCAACTCCTTTACATGGCAATTAAAATGTCCTTCCACCAACTAGAAGCTGATCCTGATCTCCCATCTACCCCATTGGAGACCTTCACATTTTCTTTAATTGGACTTTACTGTTTATCTTGTACCAAGAATTATATCCTTTATCCTGTATCTGTACACTGTGGATGGCTTGATTGTGAATATGTATAGTCTTTTTGCTGATTGGACAGCACTCAACAAAAAACATTTCACTGCACCTCGATACATGTGGCAATAATAAACTAAACTAAACTAAGTTCAAGAATCATTATCAGTGCTAAACTAGCCTGTTCTTACTTCGCAAAACCAATTTCTTCCTGCTTTGACTCTATTCCTTTTCCTCTTATTTAGTCTTTTCCTGCCCATGTCTATCACACTGCCATTTTGACTGCTGAGACTTACCTCGTGCCTTGTGGCTCATCTTCATCGTGAACATCCAGTCCTCTTTCCAAGACCAGGATATCCTTCACTACATCCTCGAATAGATGGACAAGCAGTCAACTCTTTAGCAGCACCCTCATTCATCTGGTTGAGGTCTTTCTTGCATTGAAGGCTGTGAGGCCAAGTCGGTGGCTATTTTTAAGGCAGAGGTAGACAAATTCTTGATTTGAACAGATGTCAAGGATTATGGGGACAAGGCCGGAGAGTGGGATTAGGAGGCAAAGATCAGCCATGATTGAATGGTGGAATGGACGCGATGGGCCGAATGGCCTAATTCTACTCCTATAACCTGAGAACTTGGGAATAACATCTTCTTCAATGCCAATGAAGGCCCAGCCCATGAGAGCCTTATGTAACATTCATGGAACAGTCCATGTATCAGTCCTAATCAGGACTCCCATACCTCATTTATTTTTTGATGAATGGATTGGTGCTACTTCCTGCACAAGTTATTCACATTTTAAACTATAAAAAAAAACTTTTCACGTTAAAAAATCAAACTTTTTACTTTAAAACTTACCCTGCCTGTTACAATGTTACCAATTGGCAGAACACCCAGTGCAATGAGAGATTTGTTACATTTTTGTAAGGATAGAGAGGGAGTGGGGGAGGGGTGACAGGACTCCCAGTGCAATGCGATTTGTTACATTCTTGTAAGGAGAGGGGAGTGGAGGATAAGAAATGTTATTTAAACATTGTGTTTAGTGGAGGAGTGGGATAGGTGAGAGGTGAGGAATGGGGTAACAGAGAGATAGAGAGAGAGGAGGGGGGTATGGGGGGGAGAGGGGTTATGGTGGAAGGGAGAGACTGAGGGTAGGGGAAAGGAGAGGGAGGGAGAGATGAGGGAGGAAGTGGAGGAGGGGAGAAGAGGTGAAAGAGGAAGGGTGAGTGGGGGAATATTGTGTTGGGGCAACGGGTTGCATTGGGGGAACGGGTGAGTGGTGGAATATTGCATTGGGGGAACAGGGCCCAACGGGTCCCAATTGGTCTCCTGTAGAACCCTTTGATGGTGGGAAGATCAGTACCTGTAATGTGTTCACCCCTTTTCATAGTCTCCTGCATTCCTGGGTGTTTGAGTGGCTGATCCAGGTGATTTGCCCCAGCATTTGTGTCTATCTTAGGTTTAAACCAGTTCCTTCCCACACATACAGAGCATTTAATGCTGTTGCTGTTATCATGCTACAAGCTTCCCAAATGGAACAGAAATTCCACAATAAATAGAGGAAGGAAAAGTAGGAGACACAAAATGGACAAAGGGGAGACAGAGATAAATGATACAGTAAGTAAGGGAGTGAGATACACATGGACAAATGTTTTAAAGTAGTTCCAGCAGTGGTATGTGAAACCTGTTAGCCATTGAGTATTAAACATTGCGTATTCAACATGTGCACTCCATGAAATATTAAATTGCTGAAGTCTTATTTTATCTTTTCAAATCTTTCTTGTTTGCTCCAGTTTTTGAAAATACTGATTACATAGATGTTAATTCCAGCTTACTCTGTACCGTCAAAGATTTCTAATTAAAGCGTTCTGCCAAGCACCTTCATTTCCTTTAAGTGGAATCAGATTTCAAACTCTGCAGTTTCCAATTGGTCTCACTGCACGGCATTGAGACCAAGGGATGTTTCTTTCATCATAAATTCTATTTCACACATAAATGTGAAGGCCAACAATAGTCTTGCAGTGACTGAAGTTCAGATACTTATTGAACTGCTTCAATTCTTTGTCGTGTGAATAAGCAGCTTCAATAACAATGTAAGGTGGAATTAACTATTCCCAGATATGCAGCAGTGGTTCCAACGGAACATAATATTATTTTAGAACAAATGGTAATTTCCATATATCGTACTGAGAGTTTACTCAGGATTAAGTGACTATCTATTTACATCATTCATTCTTCAGTAGTATTGTCTTGCAGTGTCCTGTTTCAAAACAGAGGAATTTGCTTTCGAAGTATGAGAAACAGTATAACATTACGTTCAAACGTATGCCTGACGCATTTACCACTGGGAATTTTATGGAGAAGAATGGACTAAAGATTTACTTCTCAGTGAAGAAATACTTCCATTACACTTAGAATAAGACTTTAAAAATATATTCCTCGTTTTGTTGAGCAGATCTTTTATGAGACATTGGAAGACATGAGTCAAATGTATTCCATTTCAAAATTACTGAAGCAGAGAATTCAGGGTTTTCCGTGCAGTTGGGAACTGATTTACCTGGGAGCTGGTTATGTTACAAGACAGAAAGTAGGCATAGTTCAGTCCTATTGGAATCTTTTATTAAGTAGAATTGTTATTCCGTGGGGCATTTCTTCTGGGTTAAGGCCAATCTTGACAAGACTCCAGTGACTATTCAATCTGTTCTACTCTTTCTCCAGAATTTAGGCTGTTTTTGTGCCTGGTTCTTTAATGATTAGATTTCAAAGTGCTACATCTACTATTGATATACATGTACACTCGCTCACGGGTACTTGGGACTTCTACCAGCCTTTCAATTAATTGTAAAAGCAACCAGAATTATCTGAGTTACATTTACTGATGCTTACTTTTGTATCTTTTCAGAGTGTAACATCATCGGGACACCATTCCACATCAATTAAATACCTTTAACAACATTTAAATAGGCTAAAATCAGTAATATACCACATCTATTTGCTGTGGTAATCTTTCCATTTTTAACAAAAACATATTTGCTATCAGCATGCTAATTTGTTGCTTTGTAAATAACTTTGAGACATACCAGGATAATCTAATCACTTGTAAATCAAAAACAAAGCTGTGGATGTTAGAAGTATAGAATGAAAATGGAAAGTGCTGGAGTCAGTCAGCATATCAGGCAAACCTGAAGTATTAACTATGATCTGTAGGAAGGAACTGCAGATGCTGGTTTACACTGAAGATAGACACAAAATGCTGGAGTAATTCAGTGTTTAGTTTAGTTTAGTTTAGTTTAGAAATGCAGCTGAAACAGGCCCTTTGCCCATTGAGTCCGCATCAACCAGCGATCCCCGCACATTAACAATGCCCTGCACACACTAGGGACAATTTATGAATGATTATTTTGCTGCTCGGTAGTAACTGCTTTTGGCGTGGCAATTTATCGATTCACCAGTCTCGAGCTATGTTTCCCATTATATTTGTCCCCCTTTGAAGAAAGATTTCAGTGTTTAATTTCAGCAATTCACGATTATTATTTATTACAGGGACCATTAATCTTTTATATCAAGCACTACCAATCCAACAGATGAAATTTCAGATGGCTCTGTTAAACCAGCAGCAGGTTTTAATCAAAAGGAGAGAATGTAGTTTGAGCAACAAGTGAGAAAGGAAATACAATGAAGCTTACTTTAAGAAAGAAAATAGGAATGTATAAGAAAAAAAAAATAATGAAACCCTTCGCAACAATGGTCAAATGAAGTAAATTAGAAATAAATTCCTTTACTGTGGTTATTGATGCTGATGCTTTGGTTGCTTTTTTACAATGGTGATAATGGCATAAATAGTTTTAGATGAGCACTTGACAAGTGCTGTGAAATGGGAAATAACATGATGTTAGCACCACCTGATGTTAGCATTAACATAGTGGGCCAAAGAGGCTGTTTCCATGCTGCATCCCTCTACGACATCGCCTCTGCTTGTGACTGGGGACCCTGCAGTCATGGGCTGAATAGATGTTGTAAGCATGACTGGGCAGGCGGCTGGGTGGCTGTGGTGCATTGAAAAATATACTTGTGCTTTGTGTGAGGTCAAGATTGGTTTGACCACAAAATGCTGGAGTAACTCAGCGGGACGGGCAACATCTCTGGAGAGAAGGAATGGGTGACGTTTCGGGTCGAGACTCTTCTTCAGACATTTGGCTTTGGCCACGGTCTGTTTGGGTTTGAGATAGCTTTTAATTGTACAGCTGAGTAGACTTCTCTTCAAAACTTGTCTAGGAGACCAGTCTCACCCTGGTCACTCCCACTTCTCCCTTCTCCCATCAGGCAAGAGATGCAGAAGTGTGAAATTGCACACCTCCAGATTCACCTCCAGACAATTTCTGGCCAGTTGTTAAAAGGCAACTGAACTCTCCTCTCACCAGCTAGCGGGAGTACCTCACCTTCCATCTACCTCACTGGAGACATTTGAACTATCTTTAATCTTTATTGGACTTTATCTTGCACTAAACATTATACTCTATATCCAATATCTGTACACTGTGGACAGCTTGATTGCAATCAATTATAGTCTTTTCATGACTGGATAGCATGCAACAACAAGCTTTTTACTTTTCCTTGGTGCATGAGATAATAATAAACAGAATTAAACTAAACTAGCCCAGGTTAATGTTATATATTAACTTCCCTTTTAACAGTGAATCTACAACTCACTCACAAATAGGTTCAGCTCTCAATTAAGGCTATCCAGCAAATCAACTTGCAACTCACGTGGGAATCCTTTGTTTCAAGTTAACTCTGGAAAAATCTCATGAAAAAAAGTATTATATTTTTCTGCTTAATGCAAACTGTGAATGGAGAAAAATGAGACCACAGAGGCTGGAGCAACAAAAAATCCACAAGGGGCACTCAACTGAATGAGCGGCATCTGTGGGTGAAAGGAATGTTCAAAGTTTTGGGTTGAAACCCTGTGTTGGGACTGATAATGTAAAGGGGAGTTAGCCACTATAAGGAAGAGAGAGGTGGTGGTGAAGCAGGAGTGATAGGTGGAGTGAGGAGAGGCAAAGGATGATATCTAGATTGTCTCTGACCTATATACAAACATTACACACATGAAGCAAAAAGCAGCCCTTGCCGTATGAAGAAGGGTTTTGGCCCGAAACGTTGCCTATTTCTTTCGCTCCATAGATGCTGCCGCACCCACTGAGTTTCTCCAGCACTTTTGTCTACCTTGCCGTATGAACCTTGATCAAAGCATTCCTCAGGATACACATTACCAATGTCCATTGTACCATTTCCTCACCTCCATGTTGGTCACGAAAATGCTTTTGTCTTGGAATTGCTTCTCTTCCATTAGCAAAGCTTGAATATCATTCACCCAGTAAAAAATAGCTAAAATAGTTAAGAGTATTCTACTGAAGACCAACCAAGACTCGGTGGAGGAACAAAATAAAATGTCTTATCTTACAGTTTTTTATCCTGTTAAATATGCCTCTCATCTCTATTCACTGTAACTATTGCTTCATAACATCGATACTATTACTAAAACTCTCATCTTGATCACTCCCGGACTGCATTGTAATTAAATTTGCGCAAAAATGCTACCGTATATCGCTAGCATTTTTTGCCACCTTACTCACCGTTCTCCTCTACTCCAAGCCACCAAGTTTTGTTCCGATCGGTGAAATATGAGAAAAGTTACGAAGGATTAAAAAAATGGTGAGATTAGCAGATTGGTCTTCTCGCCTGTCAGTCACCATGAAGGTAATGCCCCTTCCATCACCCGCTGGAGAACAAAGCCCCGGAGGCTGAATAAACAAGCCTTGCTAATTGAGTCCACAAGAGTGTAGTTGGGAAAGCCGCTGTGTGGAGTCGGGAGATGCTGTATGGTGCCGCAGCTGGTGGCGGGCTGAGTGGGGTCCCCTCCGCCCCCACTCACACCCCCCCCCTCACCCCTCCCCCCTCCCGGCTCCCCCTCCCCCATCCCTCCTCCACCCTTCCCCTCTCCCCCCTCCCCACCCTTCCCCTTCCACCTCCCCCTCCCCCCCTCCCCCCTCCCCTCCACTCCCCCTTCCCCCCACTCCTCCCCCCCCCCTCCCACACCCCCCCACACCCCTCCCCCTTTACCCCAATGAGCGTGGCTTGACTTCTCCTGACGTAGGTGCTGTCGTAGTTGTCGCCAGGTTAACGTAAGGCCCTTTAGATGGTTGTGCCATTAATTGTATAATTTCCTCCTACATTTGACTTCCAAAGTGCAACACCTCGCATTAGCTCAGATAAAACTTCATCTGCCATTTAACCTGCCAAAATTCTGCCCCATCTAAGATTATGGGCACTGAGCAATTCCAAGTAAATATTGGGGAAGTTCAAGTCACCCACTATGACAACCCATTTGCATTGGCATCTTTTGGAAATCTGTGTACTTATCTGCCTTTAGTACAATTTAGTAGAATGCTTGCACCTTTCTTTTTTACATGCTTCACCCATATCGCCTCAGTGGATGAACCCTCTGGTGTGTCCACTCTGAGTGCCGCCATGACAATCTCCCTGATTAACAGCACAACTGCTCCACCTCTTTTGCCTCCTTCTCAATCACACATGAAACAACAAAACCCCGGAACATTAAGATGCAGACATTTGCCTTGCCACAACACCATAGCCCCACTGAGTCAGGATCTAAGTTCATCTGCATTCTCCACAATACTTCTTGCATTGAAATAGTCATACTTCAGTCCATCAGCATGACCATATAGCTTCACCTCTCCCTGCTTGTCCTTTCTTGGAGTCTTACTGATCTTAACCTCCATCTTTTCATCACTCCTTCCAAATTCTGTCCTTCTACTTTGGTTCCCATCCACTGCCTCTCTAGTTTAAGCCTCCTCAATAGCACTAGCAAAGATCCCTGCAAGGAAATTGCTCCCGCTCCACTTCAGATGAAACCTATACCTCTTGTAGAGGTCATTTCTGGCCAGAAGGGACTTCAATGGTACAAAAACCTGAATCATTTGCCCCCTACACCAGGCCCTGAGCCACACATTCATCTGTGCTTTCTGCCTGTTTCTACCTTCACTAGGACGTGGCACTGGGAGTAATTTGGAGATCTGGAGATTACTACTCTTGGAATCTTGTTTTTTAATCCCTATGTTCACTGTGCAGGACCTAATCCATTTTCCTATTTATGCCGTTTCTGCCAATGTGCTCAATGACTTCCAGCTGCTCACACTTCCCCCTTCAGGATGGAACTGCTCGGAGACATCCTGGACCCTGGCATCAGGGAGGCAGCTCACCCTCTCGGAGTCCCATTTGCTGCCTCAGAATCTTCTATCTGTCCCTCTAACGAGTCTCCTATCACAATGACTCCGTCCAATGTTTCCCATCCCGTCTGTGGTCCAGAGCCAGGCCTGAAACTGCTGACCAGACTGCTGTTGCTGCTGCTCTTCCCTGGCTGGTCCTCCTTGTGAGAAGGTCCTTCTTCCTGTAAAGAAAAGAATCTGAGAGGCAGGGGACTTAATTGTGCTATTTCACATTTTGAGAGATCTAATTTGGGTCAGCAGTAAGGAATGGCCCACTTCCCTGAACACAGTCAATAAATAGGGAACATTCATTTCAGGTATTTGGAAGAATAATTATGGGGAAGATAAGGGAAGAAAATATACCTATAGAATGGTGGAAGCTTAGAATATCCTATCTAAAAAAGGGTCCTTTTAGCAGAAATATTCATCAAATTGAAAAGAGTTAAGGGCCTGTCCCACTGTACGAGGTAATTCAAGAGCTCTCACGAGTTTAAAAATAAATCAAACTCATGGTAAGCACGTAGAATGTATATAGCGGGTACGTTGGAGCTCAGGACATCTCTTAGCGGCTTGTAACGCTAACGGCAGGTACTCGGGAAATGCGGTAAGCTCGTGAAGACTTGTGAAGATTTTTCAACATGTTGAAAAATGTCCACGAGAGCCCCGAGTACCTACGAGCGGCTATTACCGTAATTCTCCGAGTTCGAATCAGGGGAAACTCGGGAGAACTCTTGAATTACCTCGTGCAGTAGGACAGGCCCATTACTGGTTAACTACTTGAATTGGTTGTTTTTGTAAGTCGCCAGGTTACAGAGAAAGATATGAGGAATACAATTAGCCTTGATAGGTCTTCTTAAGGCCAGAATATAATGGACCTAATGGGCTACTTCCTTGCTTTAACCAGTTTTGATTTTATTATTCTTTGTTTGTTCTGGTAATGTTAAGTGACTGCAGAGATGGGATTACTTACATGGCTAAGTCAATAATGGGTTAAGAAAAGCCAAATGTTTACTTTCATGTTATTACTTGATAAAATGCATATGGATGTAATGTGAAAGAAAAGTTAGGCATCCTTTTCTTCCTCATAATTCTTCTTCCAAGTACCTGAAATGAATGTTCCCTGTTTATTGACTCTGTGTTCAGGGAAGTGGGTCCCTCCTTACTCCTGACCCAAATTAGATCTCTCAAAATGTGAAATGACACAATTAAGTCCTTTTCTCTAAGTTATCTTGATGGAGTCGGCAGTCAGGTTGCGGCATCGATCATGTACCTGGAAATAACTTTGGAAGAGTTTTCTGATGTACCAGTTACTGCATTATTATTTTGTCCTTATCAGCTGAATGCTATTAATAACCAATATCAATTTCCAGCATCAACCTCATAGAAGTACAATCCTTGAATATTTTTGATGTAAACCTTTGCCAGAACAGGTACTTTTGGTGCCAGTTTTCGATTTGTCTAACAATGTACAAGACATGCTCAAGACCCATTTCTGAGAGAGCAAGTGAGCTTGACTAGTTTTATTCAACTCATGTACAACTGGAGGTTATGTGCAGCTGCAAGGCATCAGAAAACATGCCTGGCATTCAGACAGCAATGGTCTGCAGGACTATCGGCGATCGCCTTGAAAAGACAAGTCAAGGAAGGCACCGACTTTGGGTAACAGAATGCCAGAGAAATGTCCCTGTTTTCAAGATCAAAAGGAAGTTCTTATTGAGGCTATTAAAAACATGGCTGAGATACAAGGGAGATTTCTTCAGAAAGGTTAAAGACGTGTCAGACGACATGACGGAAACTAATGACTGATTTCCCTTGAGGTCTAATTCTTTGTTCACAACCAGCTGGAATTTGCAACAACTTTCTCCAAATTTAGTCACCTGGCTTGTTTTCATTTACTGCGCCAAATCTGGGGAAACAGCTGCACAAAAGCTGATGGCCGGAGTGATAGTAGGTTCATTTGTCCTCTTCCACTCACACTTCAGCTCGTGGTTAATGTGGAAAGTTACAATTCTCTGTGCAGAGCTGCCTGCTTTGGATTGAAATGCATAGGAATGTTTGTGTTATGGATTAACACTGTCACAGACGATGTACATCTGGAGGCTTTGGATTCATTTCACTCTTCTAAGAAGAGCCTCTTCAGAAACGGTTTATGATTAAGACTAATAGAAGCTATAGGTAACGGCAGTAACTTGATTGTTTATATAACCCTTCGAGTAACTCAGCATGCTGAAATCATTTTACATTTTTGGGTGCTAGTCATTTCTGTGTCTCTCCCACCACGCTAATCTCAAATATTTTTAAAGTATTTTAATGCATCCTCACATTAAGCAGTTATAATCTCTCTTATTTTCTGTCAGCAAATATTCCATTTGCGTCAGCTCTTCCAGAAATTATTCATTTGGGATCATAGTGCATTTGTTTCATAACAAAAGTTGAAGCTCAGTTGTAAGAGGTACCAGTTAAGGGCCTGTCCCACTGTGGCGACCTAATTAGTGAGTTTAGAAGAGTTTGCTCTCAACTCGTACTCGCAGCATGGTCGACACAAGGTCCTAGGAGGTCATTGTAACTCTCCTTCATGCTCAAGAATAGTCCCCGCATACTCGAGGCCTCAGTTAGGTCACGGCATTTTTTTCAACATGCTGAAAAATGCCCGCGAGTAAAAAAAGGTCGCCATGGAAAATATTGATATATTTTTACTTGTAGATTTAGCCGAGATAGGTCATAGTAGGTTGTAATGCTATTGTAGGCAATCAAAGGTAATCAAAGCTAATTGAAGGTCGTCAAAGGTAAAGCTCATTGAGAAAAAAAAGGTAAGTAATGTTAAATGCCCGCTAAACTTTATTAAAAGTTGTCTGGCTTCTTAAAAGTGTCCCAACTCCTTCTCCCCATTCTACCCCCTTCTCTCCCCCTTCTCTCCTTCTCTCCCCACCCTGCTCTCTGCGCTCTCTAAAGGACTTACCGTAACTGTGCCAGCCGTCTTTTACCTTGCTGCTCATTGCGGGTGTGAATTTCAGACAGTGCTCCCCTGCTTTCCATGGCCCCCGCCTTTGTGATGTGTGTGTGTGTGTGTGTGTGTGCAGACGGTCGATCCGGCTTGCGGTTTCATCGCTGATGGTCGATCCAGCTCAAGGTTTTTCAGGCGAGTGCCCTCGAGCTTGTAGGCCGAAGACAATCGCTGAAAAGTCGCGTTAGTGGGACAGGCCCTTTACTGGGGCTAGAGGATGCTAAATACAATATCTTATTGCAAAAGGAAAAATAATGCGATGTAAGTTTGCAGCATTTGTTAATCCTAAAATTGGTGAGACGCCAAGAGAAATATTGTATCAGTTGTTTTGTTGGTCTTTAAGATGCCAGGCTAAATTCAGCCTTCTTCTTTAGTGTAACATGGAAAATGTATAACTTGGAGAACCTGAGACAGGGAAGTTTTATTTCAAAGTTAGGAACAAATGGGCAGACCCAGAGTATAGCATCGCACCCAAGTTGCTGAAGAGCAAGAGATGGAAAAAAATCGAAAACATTTGCCAAAGTTTGGACTTTGAAGGCCTACAGGGTTGAAGTTAGAATATTGAAAATGTTGAAGTTTAGAAAAGGGGCAAATAAAGTAAATGTTGAATATCCTCACATTTAGACTGTAGTGATGGTAGAGACAAAGAAAAGCATAGTATATTTGGAGGTTTAGAAAGCAAGAGTCCCAAAGAATAATCATAGTGAGTCAATAGATTATGCTGGAGTTGAGATTTTAGTGGAAAGTGAAAGATGGAGTTGATGGAAGAAGCAGCCAACAAAGCCATGTGCAGAAACGGCAATCAATATCACCAAAAGGCAGATTTCTCGCAAACAAAGGAAAAATATCTCCATTGGACAATATCTATTCAGTTGATCACTTAATTCTGATTAAATCCAGAAGTGGAAGATTTATGCATTGAAATAGCTTTGTGTGGACAGTGTAACATTTGGATTTCATGCAAATCAAAACCACTGACCAATGGCCTCTAAAATACTGACATAGCATTGTGACAAATGTTTTTGATTATATGCCCATAAACCATGGATCAAAATAGTTACATGTTTTGTAATTTAAATTGTAAGTACAATGGAAGTTGGCTACCTGGATTTTAATAAGGCATTTTTACATTGCCCTTCATCAGTCAGGGTGCTGAGTAGAGAAGTTATTTATTGCGTTCAGTTTTGGTCATTCTGTTATAGGAAGGATGTTGTTAAGCTGAAAATGACATTAGCCGATCTACACTTGCCCTCATACCTTCTTATCATTGCTCTGTTAACCCTTCTTATTCTATCTCTCCTCTGCTTTCCTCATTGCTATCATGGTCATAATGTTCTTCGGCATGCAAACAGGCTCTTCAGCCCAATTTATCCATGCTGACCAAGATGCACTTAATGTCACTTGTCTGTATTTGGCCTCAATCCCTCAAGACCTTTTCTATCCATGTACCTGTCCAAATGTCTTTTAAATGCTTCAACTATTTCCTCTGGCAGCTCGTTCGATATACCCACCACCGTCTGAATGAAAACGTTTTCCCTCTGGTTCCTATTATATCTTTCCCATCTCACATTAAACTTATGTCCTACTCTGGGTAAAAGACTGCATTCACCCTATATTTCCCCCCTCATGATCTTATACATCTCAGTAAGATCACCCCTCCATCTCCAGTGCCCCAAGCAATAAATTCCTGCCCAGCTCAATCTCTCCCAACAGCTCAAGACCTCAAGTCCTGGCACTATCTTGGTAAATCCTTTCTGCACTATTTTCAGCTAAACAACATCCTTTCTATAACAGAGTGACCAAAACTGAATGCAATACACAACTTCTCTACTCAGTACCCTGAGTGACGAAGGGCAATGTAAAAATGCCTTTTGTACTCCATGTAGACAACTTCCATTTTTTCTACCTGTCATTGATCACCTTCATCACCCCCTTTAAAAACTTGATTAAGTTAGTAAGATATAACCTGCCATGTACATAGCCAAGCTGATCACATTAACCCTCGAAGGGCCAAATGGCCTACTCCTGCACCTATTGTCTATTGTCTGACTGTCCCTCATTAACCATTCTCTTCCAAATGGGACTAACTCCAATCCTGAAGAATCCTCTCCAATAGTTTCTCTACCACTGAAGTGAGGCTCACTGGCGTATAATTTCCTGGATTAGTTTAGTTTAGTTTTGAGATACAGTGTGGAAGCAGGCCCTTCGGCCCATCAGGTCAGCGCCAACCAGTGATCCCTGCATATTAACACTATCCGACACCCACTAGGGACAATTTTTACATTTACCAAGCCAATTAACGTACAAACCTGTACGTCTTTGGAGTGTGGGAGGAAACCAAAGATCTTGGAGATAACCCATGCAGGTCACAGGGAGAACGTACAAACTCCGTACTCCCCTTCTCTCCCCTTCTCTCCTCTCCCCTTCCCCCACCCGCGCTCTCTAAAGGACTTACCATGCACTGTGGCAGCCGTTTACCTCCCTCTTCATCCTGCAGAAAGCGCTCCCCCACCTTCCCTGGCTCTCGCTTTCACAATGTGTTTGTGTGTGCAGTCGGTCGATCCAGCTCGTGGGTCGGCAGATCCAGCTCGCGGTTTCAACGCGGCCGGCGATCCAGTTCGAGGCTTTCCCGGAGAGTGGCCTCGAGCTTGAAGGTCGAAGGTACTCTTCTGGACTCGCGGATTAGGTCGCCCAAGTGGGACAGCCCCTTAAGGGACTAAAACAGGATTCATGCCATCTCGGCAAGATGAGGTTTAATTGAATACATCTTCAATTTGCTTTACTTCTTCATGTGAACAGTGTCAGCCCTGAAGAGATACAGCTCCCATGACAGCCAGTCATATTAATATACATTACAGCTGACAGTGGAGAGAGTGAGATAAAGGCAGGGATGGAGAGTCTGCATTCCAGAGGCCCAGGAAAGTCAGTAAGGTTACCTCAGAAAATTTTGACAGGAAGTGATTCCAGCTGCCTCCCCCAGTGAGAATCCATACTTGATCAACCAATGCACCAGTAAATCAAAAGGAACAACAAGATGAGCTGCACACCATTGAAAACAGTTGTAATGAGTCAATTAATTAGAACTTTGGATACAAAATTGGTTTGAAGGTCAAAAACAGAGGGTGATGGTAGAGGGTTGTTTTTCAGTCTGGAGGCCTGTAACTGTAAATTGCTCGTTTCTAAGCTTCCCCCTCAGTCTAGTTTCATTAAAAATACTGAATCAAGCACTTGAAACAACTAATCTTTATTTTAGCAAAAGCGCATTACAATTCAACTACTGTACCTATCCACCACTGGTACAATCCTTGTATCTGCCTGTTCAAGCCCTCTAGGCCTCGCTTGGACAGAGACACTCCAGAAAATCACGCTGTCCCAAGCGCTCTCCCCCAAGATCGATGCTGGACCTCGTGGTAGCGGACTTTTATATGTCCCGGGACCTCGAGGAACCGAACCACACAGGGGTGGTCTCTTAATAACCCAATTACAGATATCGATTAACCCCATACATAACAGACATTTTGCTAACCCAATAATACAACCGCCCAATACATTGTATTCAAACCGGACTTGGTAAGAAAGCCAACTTAGAAACATTTACCCTGAAATGCAGGAAACCCAGACAAGGCTCAATACCTCATCCAATCAACACTCAGCAAAGTTGAACTCTGCAACATTATTTACAAGGTGTATGTCTGGTTTGCAGCCATCCAATCCATTCCTTGTATTTTGCACCCAATTGACAGAATTTGCAGATGTTCCTATTCTTTGCTTGCAATTTGTATCTAAGCTCCAGACACACTGGCACCACTCCACAGCTGGTCCCAGCTCTGCAGAGAGCAATTCCAAATTGACCAAATCTCCCAGCAGCCCTGAAGCTTTTACCCCATTTTGAATTTCTAGCTTCTCAAATTTAGCCAGGTTTAACATTATAAATGATGTACCACGAAATTTAATGCCAGTTCCAGTGTTGTTCATTATTTATATTCATGATTTGGATGTGAATGTAGGTAGCATGGTTAGTCAGTTTCCAGGTGACACTAAAGTTAGAGGTATAATGGAAATAAAGAAAGTTATTTATATCTACACCAGGATCTTGGGTCCTTGATCAACTGGGTCAATGCGTGAAGGGATTGCAGGTGGAATTTATTTCAGATAAATATGAGGTGTTGCATTTTGGTAGGACACAACAGGGCAGGACTTACAGAGTAAATGGTAGAGGCCATGTTGGTGTTGTAGAACAGAGAGACCAAGGATTCCAGATATATAGTACCATGAAGGTGGTGAAGAAGATGTCTGGCTTTTCACTGATTGCGAAGTCTGGGCCACAGAATATTGTCACAAAGCACTGCCACAAAAACTGATGAGTATCAGACTAAATTAAATATCATAATGGCACAGGGGCCAATACATAGATAGGAATAGATGTATTTAGTTACACTGTGTCCACAGGGTATGGGAGATCATGGTGTACAATTGGTTTGTATCATCATCACTTGGTGTCCCTTAGAGCCCCTTCCAACCCTCATCTAATCCTGTCAACAGATTCATTTATATCTTGTCTCTCATGCCCTTGTCCAACCTCCCCTTAATCTTGTTTTCCCAACAGCTCACAATGGCCTGTTTCCTTTATCATCATTACGTTTTTGCATATCTTTCATTCAATGTTCTTTATCTCTCTACAACATCGTCTATATCTCTCGTTTCCCTCAACCCTAACCAGTGTGAAGAAGGGTCTTGAATCGAAACATCATCCATTCCTTCTCTCCAGAGATGCTGCCTGTCCCGCTGAGTTAATCCAACTCTTTGTGTTTATCTTCCCCTCAATAGATCTATGCTTATTTTCCCTATTCCTCTAACAAGTTCACATCCCATTGCGATCTGTCTAGACTCATCCCACCACATACAGATACACTGTATTATCAATTTGTGATGGCTACCAGTAGATCTACAGTCTCAGAATTAAAGGAAGTACCTTTAGGTTGGAGATGAAGAATAATTTCTTCAGCCAGAGTGAGCTGAATCTGTATTTATTGCCACAAAGAGGCCAGATGATTAGATATTTCTAAAGCAGAGATTGATGGGTTCTTAATTAGTAAGGGTATCAAAGGTTACAGGAGAAGGCAGGAGAATGGATTTGAGAGAGAAAAATAGATCAGCCATTTTCAAACGATGGAGCAAACTCAATTGGCCGAATGGCCTAATTGTGCTGTTTATGAACATGAGAATTGTTGATCCGATGTCAAGAAATAACAAACCTCTGAAAGTGGCAATTGGTAACAGCACTTTAGTATCTCTGAGAATGACTTTGCATAAAAGCACATTGCTTAGTCTTTTATATTTCTGCTGATTTATTCAGAAAGTAATATTACAGTGCATAAGAAGGAACTGCAGATACTGGTTTACACCAAAGATATAGACAAAAAACTGAAGTAACTCAGCGGGTCAGGCAGCATCTCTGGAGAAAAGGAATCAGTGATGTCTCAGGAAGAGACCCATCTTTAGACAAAGATTTGTGTCTTTTCATAATATTTCAGTGGTTTAAGTTAAACAGATTCGCTGAAATTAAAAAGAAGTAGAGGAAAGTTGGATTACTGAAGAAATTCATCAATCAGGTTATGAAATAAACTCATTGATTATGCTTATTCCTTGATCAATGTGGAATCTCCTATATTGGTGCATTAGTATGATGTTTATACTGCCTATGGAGAGTGGTAGATTTACAACATCAACAAGGGAGCAGTCAACTGGTGGAGTAGATATTCTTGTTCTTGTAGCACCAATTTAAATTTTATTTCGTTCAGGTCAATGGATTTAGAATGAGGAGGATTCCATAAAGAATTGATGATCCATTTGGACAGACAAATCTAGATTAACCCTGTTAATCTGCATCTATTAATATGAGTTTCTGATGTTTCAGGACACTATTTGGGATCAACATGGAACTACTTAGCTTCACATGCTATCAATGAAGTAATAAGAAACAGACTAATAAACTAATGTGAACAGAAATACTGGAAGAACTCAAGTAATCAAGTTAAAGTTTTATCATGAGGACGGTTCCTGTCCTGACTGACTGAGTTCTTCGATCATTCCTGTTTTTGTTTCAGATTCACTCATATAACCATATAACCATATAACCATATAACAATTACAGCATGAAAACAGGCCATCTCGACCCTTCTAGTCCGCGCCGAACACGTATTCTCCCCTAGTCCCATACACCTGCGTTCAGACCATAACCCTCCATTCCTTTCCCGTCCATATAACTATCCAATTTATTTTTAAATGATAAAAACGAACCTGCCTCCACCACCTTCACTGGAAGCTCATTCCACACAGCCACCACTCTCTGAGTAAAGGAGTTCCCCCTCATGTTACCCCTAAAAGTGTCCCCCTCAAGTCATGTCCCCTTGTTTATCTTCCCTACCCAGTGGGAAAAGCTTTCCTGTCAACTCTGTCTAATCTCATCATTTTAAAGACCTCTATCAACTCCCCCCTTAACCTTCTGTGCTCCAAAGAATAAAGCCTTAACTTGTTACTCTGTAACAGTTGCTGGAAACCCAGCAACATTCTAATAAATCTCTGTACGTCAACTGACATCCTTCCTATCCCTAGGCGACCAAAATTGTTACTCCAAAAGATGCCTTGTACAATTTTAACATTACATCCCCCTTATACCAATGTTATTACAAAGCCTATCTGAAGCGTGGCTGAGAATCTGTCCCATGCCCGTGTGCGCGATTTTGGTGCTGTTTTGAGGGGGCGTGTTTAAAACGGGGCTGTTGCAATCGAAAATGTTCAGCCTAGTAAATCATTAACGAAAAATCACTGAAAGACCCCGTCGCAAAAGGTATTATTAGTTTTTATGGCCTTGTATAATAGTTATAGTAGTTTAAAAATCACTCTCTCAATCCGCGACCTCTCGCAGCCCCAGGGTTTTATAAAGCAAACAATTAAAGGAATGTACCTTATTTTTACATTAAAAGGGGCTTCTTAAGAACCCTGTATATAAAGTTTTCTATAGCGAGTAGCTCATTTTGGGCTCTTTATATCCCGCAGTATTTTTCTGGGCATTTGAGGGCACAAATCTAGCGCAAATGTGAGCGTTCTAAACCAGCGCGTTCACAGGATCCCACTAGAAAGCCGATTTAAAATGGACTTTAATTTACAGCAATTGAACACTAAATTCCTTCCATTTGGCCTATAAATTGATGTAAATGAGATATAAAAATCATGTTTTATTGTGAATTATTTGTGAATATTATTTGGACACTTAGGCTATTTAAAAATGTTAATCATTTATTAAGAAATGTATAGATGTTTAGATTAGTAAAGGTTTGAAATTTGCACACTTGGGTAAACTAATTATTCTTTAATTTTATCCAAGTTATCTACATGGGCTTTTGACAGCACGCGATCACAGCTTTTTTGTTATGTCCATAGAAAATCAATAGGGAACAAGATGCTAATTTCCGAGTATGAAAATGGCCATAACTTTTTAAATACTGAGATATGAAAGTGAATTAGGTGTTTTTTTTTGCTTTATCTGATGGGATAAATAAGACTTGATTTTCTAAATCTCTGCTACTGCTACCATGCTCTGATTTATAAAGGCCAGCACACCAAAAGTGTCCCCATCCTTAGTTTAGTTTCCACTTTCAGAGAACTCATCTGCAGTTTTCTTTGTTATCTAAATAAGTTATCATGCTCCATGCTAAGTGTCCCCATCCTTAACATTGAAGATGTTGATGTTCGGAAATGCTTAGGAAACTTAGTTTAGTTTAGGCCCTTCGGCTCACCGAGTTCGTACCGACCAGCGATACCCATACACTAGCACCCTGATCCCCACACACTTACACCATCCTACACACATTGAGGACAACTTACAATTTTACTAAGCCATTTAGCCTACAAACCTGTATTTCTTTGTAGTGTGGGAGGAAACTTCAGCACCCGGAGAAAATCCACGCAGGTCGCAGGGAGAGGATACAAACTCCATACACACTCCATCCCTTAGTCAGGATTGAACCCAGGTCTCTGACGCTGTAAGGCAGCAACTCTACCAATGAACCACCATCTTCTATTGGTTTCTGCAGCTGCGCGTTTGCTGTTTCCTGTAAATGGATGAGGCACCAGAGTGGGAACTTTCTATCAAAGGTACTTTGAAACAGTGTGCTTCCTTTGCCATCATTTAAAAACCATCACAAATGTGATTACCCTCTGTCCATTTTGAATCTTAATTAAGCAAGGATGGCATTGATATGGTGCATATAACCTATCTGATTTTATCAAATCAAAATTAAAAAGTGTGAATATATGCTTCAATATGCCTCAGGTCACGTACTAGTAGGATGAGGAACAGCTTCTACAACAATACAATCACATTGCTGAACTCGGAGTCCCGCCAATAGATTTCTCCGGTCCCTCCGTCCCCATTGTTTAATTATTCTGTATTTTTTGATGATTCTGTATCATTCTTATTATCTTTTTATTTCTTTATGCACAACTACTACGGACTGACGCAAAACTGCATTTCGTTGTACTCATACTTGTATTTGTGCGATGACATTAAAATTGAATTGAATTGAATTGAATTGCCACCCCAGCTCACTATTTTGTAGTATTTATCTCTTGTTATATTTAATTAGCGACAACATTATTAACACGTTTTTCTTTTTGTATGCAAATGTAAATTAGATCCATCAATCTTGCTCCTGCTCACCACGCACCAGCTCCCACTGGTACCCACTGTAGCAGAAACCTGAAGCCTTTCATCATCAGTAGAGGTGAGACATTCCTGCATGATGCTACCAGTTGATCAATCACTAGACAGCATTTAGCCACTAGCTGTTTGATTATTTCATAAAACACTGAACCACTAGGAAGCCTTTATTTTCCGTATCCATGGCATTCCCATACCAGACTGAGTGCAATTAGGTGCATAACAGCGGGACAGATCTCCACCACAATGATCTGAAGGTTATTGGTGCTTTATGATACGCAGTGAAGTAATCGCTCCACAGGCATTAATGCAGCTTCAGCTTACCCTGCTGTCAGTACAGGTATTAACTGATAGCCGATGATCCTCTTCTAAGGAAATCTATTAATAGACTTCCATAGCAGGTAAACAGACAAAGTGAAGCCAGTTGAAAATAATCAAATATAAATGAAAGACCATAGACCTCATCAATTCAGATATGTTGTAAGTATCTGATAGATCTCTTTATACAGTTTGCTTCTATAATTCTAGACGTGACCATAATTAGTCAGTAATAATATTAGAGTCCTTGTGTCTATGTCCACTTTAAGTAATGGAACTAGTTGCCTGCTTTTTGCATATCTTTCAGGTCGATACATCTTTTTTTAATAAAGATGCTTCTTTCATTTACTTCATCAAAGAGGGTAGACATTCTGCACAGTTATTTTATCAGGCAATATCCTGCTATGATGGTCACATCATGTTTGTTTTCTGTGTGTGTCTATGTGCGTGCATGCACTTGTGTGTGTGTGCATGCCTGTGTGCGCGCATGTGCGTGCGTGTGTTTGCTTATGTGTGGCAGAGGGTGGGGGTTGCTTGTGGCAGGGTAGGTGGGGGTGAAAATGATCATTTGCAGTGGAGGTGGCTCTCTACTGTGTTCAGATTTCGAGTTTCAAACTTTAGAATTACAGCATGGAAACGGGCTCTTTGGCTCATCGAAGTGTACAGGGGTCACCCTGTACACTTGCACTATCCTACACACTAGGGACAATTTACAGAAACCAATTAACTTACAAATCTGTGCGTCTTTGGAATGTGGGAGGAACATCCGGAGAAAACCCAGCCTTTCACAGGGAGAATGTACAAACTCCATATAGACAGCACCCGGGTCTTTGGCGCTGTCAAGGGCCTGTCCCACTGTACGAGGTAATTCAAGAGTTCTCCCGAGTTCTCCCCTGATTCGAGCTCGTGTAATGTATGTAGCGGGTACGTAGGGGCTCGTACGAGTAAAAAGTAACCATTTTTTTCATCACGAGTACTTTTTTACTCGTGGACATTTTTCACAGTGTTGAAAAAACCTACCGTTACTCGTACGACCCGTTACGTGACATCCACAAGCTCCTACATATCCGCTACATGCATTACACAAGCTCGAATCAGGTGAAAGCTCGGGCCAACTCTTAAATTACCTCGTACAGTGGGACAGGCCCTTAAGGCAGCAACTCTACCGCTACTGCTGGCTTTGACTCTGACACTGGCTTTTACTTGACCGAGATCAGTTAACCCAAGCACATGATTGAACCGTATGCCTGACATGTGTGGATCAGTGGGTGAGGTAGGCTAGTACTCCTGCTTCATAGAACATAGACCAGTACAGTACAGGAGCAGGCTCTTCGGCCCACGATCCCCGTGCTGAATATGATGCCAGTTAAACTAATCTCCTCTACCAGCACGTGGTCCATATCCCTCCATTCCCTGCATATCCAGGTGCCTGTCCAAAAGCCTCAAAATGCCACTATCACACCTGCCTCCACCACCACCCCTGGCAGCACATTCTTGGCTCCATATTCATACAATGTCCTAGAAATTTGCGCATCATGAAGAGAAAGAGTTATTTACTTTGTAACATCTCATGGCCGTACAACTCAGATTTGCTGGGACAATACGTGTTCTCCTTCTCAAGTTTCATCCAAATGTCTGTTCGTGAGTTTATTTACACAGAAACAATATTTCCACAAAATGATATTGCTATTAATTCCAGCGTTTAGCATGTGCATGTTTATTGAGTTCAAAATCTCAGAAGAGCGCTAACAGTGATTGGTCCCAACTGGACAATATTATGGTCATTTTCTCCGACTTTTATTCAAAATTCATTATGAGCATTGCTTCGTATTTCATGCCTTTCCCTTATTTTCTGAGCTTATACCTTGCCCTTTTTTGGGTGACGACGGGTGACTTTTGTAGCGTTTGGTGTTGAAGGCGTTATCTTCACTCATTGAAGGTTCTTATTTCCGTATAAAATATCTGAACAGTCTTGTTTTCTGTTGGTTTAGGAAACCATTTCCTTAAAATGTTGAGGTTACTGACCCTCTTCAGTGAGGATTCAGACAGGAGCACAAAGCTCCGATTATTCTCTCTGAATGTTATTTTTTCCCCCTGTTAATTAATGATAATCATTTTATAATTCGCAGACTTCTAGTTCAGATGAGGTTCATCTGTTCCTTGTACAGTTTGTTTACAGGCTGTCGCAGGCTTTGCAAAATTCTATTATTGAAACGTAAAATAAACATGAAGTGCACTTATAAACTTGGCCAATCACATTTACTTAAAGCGTCATTTGGAGCATTTTATCAGGTGACATAAATTCAGGAGGTTGCATTGACTGGAAGTTTTTCTTCGGCTATAAGCTTTTTGCTGCCTGATCCACATTATTCACACTTATATTCCTCATTCCAGCATTCAAACCCTTCCAATGCCCCAATAGTTTCAGTGTCTATATCTGTTCCAAGCACTTCAATGCACTGTTAACTGTACTCTACTACTGTGAATGTTTAACTATCTGCAATTTCCATTGCTCATCATTAATAAACAGACTTTTAACACGTAGAATTCTCTTGCTCGTTGTTTAACTCTCCTTCAGTAAGAACTGATCTCCAAGCTACCGTTTTTGGGCAGTAATTAATTTTCCATTCCAAACCCATGTTGATTATTCTTATCAGGTTTCTGTAATTTGTTTGGGACATTTTTTCAAGTTAAAAGATCTGGCCATTTAGAAGCCTTGAAACCTTTTAATTTCTCTATCTTGGGTGTCTTTTTATGAACAACCATTAAGAAGAACAAGAAGAAGAGTTAATGGAAGAATGACACAAAACGCTGGAGTAACTCTGCGGGTCACACAGCATCTTTGGAGAAAAGGAATAGGTAACATACCGGGTCGAGACCCTTTCTTATCCATGGCATCTCATTGAAGGTGCTCCTCACTAGATCCCATTCCCTTGATCTTACTTCTGGTAACATTTTCCCTTTCAAATAATCATCCGTTCCCAATGGGAAGTTATTATGAGAACTACTTTGACTTGACTTTCAAGCAATTCTTTGCAGAACACAATTATTTTTTTCCTCTGTCGTTTGTAGTGCTTTGGCTAATTAGCTTAAATCTGTGTCCAATGGTTATTTTGCTTCTGTCAATGGACTGGATTTAATAAAAATGGTTCATGATTATAAACAGTTTTGTTGTACTCCTCTACAGATAACGTTACCAATTCCACTTGAGTCTCTATGTAACTGGTACTATTCTAATAAATCTATTTAACACTCACCCTGAATCCTTGACATCTGTCCTAAAAAGTAGTATCCGCAATTGACCACAGTGCTCCAGCTGGAACTGAAACTATTAAATAAATAACTTTACTGCTGACTCATATTTCTCTTGTTTGTTATTGCGATTACATTAATAACACAGCAGACCGTTGTAAAGGTTCGTGTTTATAATTTGCCCCACAGACTGAGAAATTACTGAGCCAGCTGGCCATTGATAAGACAGATCCAGAGGAGAAATTACACGAACAGCTAACCTTGGCATTCTGCTGGTACGATGACTAAACATTGAGTCTTTGCCAATGTAGTATAAAACAGGCATACTGGCAATTGTGAAGTGAGCTGTGATTGAAAATATTAGCAAACGCAGTGAAACTAGAAAAAATAATTCAATGGATCTTTAGTAATATTCACTGCACATTAAGAGTGTAATTATAAAAAAACTTCAGGTAATTGCATTGTTAATTATGGGATAAAGGTATAATAATGGGCCTACTTTCCTCCATTTGCAGAAAAGTAAGTGGAAAGAAAGAATGTAATAAATTGTAATTCCACACTCTCTGCTCCACTTTTTGACTCATTTGCTTGTTTTTGATAAGATTAATGAACGCATTGTAAAAAAGCCCTTTCCCTGGCAAGCACTTACAATTTAAATTAATGGATTCCATTATATATACTATCTGTGGTTTTATTTGCAAGAGCGAATGTTTTTTTTTGAAACCTTATTTCAATGTACCCTTCTTTACTTTAAATAAGAAAAAAGAAATGTTCAGCTTTTGCAGTCACATTGAGTGTGGATATTACTCATGGCTGGAAACCATTAATAGTAATTGCACACAGGAGCATAGAACAAGCCAGGCATTATTGTTATTCCATTTGTTCTCTCATCAGCAAGCCAAACATCTGCACTACTTTATTAGTTATGGATATGCAACCGAACACTATGGAATGGCAGCGATACCTATAACCATTAATTGTACAATTAGCAGATTATTATTTGATAATTAAACGGCTATTGCAGAGAAATGTTCTCCCAATACTCTTAGTTTATTCTCACAGCAGGGCGAAACTTTTCATGACCAGATTTGCACCTTGTTCATGCTAAACCTGGCAAGTTTCTGGGATGTAAATACATAGACGAAAGCAGTCAGGCAGGGACTAACAATACAATGGTTGAGTTACACATTATTTCAATTGTTCCAAAATCAATAAGCATTCCATATTTTTTGTAATACGTTGCAGGGTTTTTATTTTAAATGATTGAACTTTGGCATGTAATAAATCCTTAGGAGCCCCTCATTTATTGTCTTGGAAGCAGCTGGTCAAAACAAAGAGCTGAGTTCTTTAGGATAAAGATTCAGTTCATATACAATTCTCTGCAATACCCAAGATGTGGTACACAATATATTCTACAAGGCACGGTGGCGCAGCAGTATAGTTGCTGCCTAATGCCCCTGTCCCACTTAGGAAACCTCTGGAGACTTTGCACCCCACCCAAGGTTTCCATGCAGTTCCCGGAGGTTTTTGTCAGTCTCCCTACCTGCTTCTACTACCTGCAACCTCCGGCAACCACCTGCAACCTCTGGGAACCGCACGGAAACCTTGGGTGAGGCACAAAGCCTCCAGAGATTTCCATTCAGGTTTCCTAAGTGGGACAGGGGCATTACAGTGCCAGAGTCCTGTGTTCATTCCTGACTATGGCTGCTGTCTGTATGAAGTTTGTAGGTTCTCCCAGTGACATGTATGGGTTTTTCCCTGGTGCTCCGGTTTACTCCCACACTCCAAAGATGTACAGGTTTGTAGGTTAATTGGCTTGGTAAAATTGTAAATTGTTCAATGTGTGTAGGATAGTATTAGTTTACGGGAATTATTGGTCGCCATGAACTTGCTGGGCCGAAGCTGTACCTCTTTCCAAGCTGTACCTCTAAACTAAACTAACCTAAACTCTGGGAGGGCAAAATAATGACCACGCCCCATTCACACCACTGAGGTCTCACGCCTATCACATTGGACATGTAAATGTTGTGAATTTTAAAAAGAGATTAACATT
Source organism: Leucoraja erinaceus (assembly GCF_028641065.1). Lineage (NCBI taxonomy): Eukaryota > Metazoa > Chordata > Chondrichthyes > Rajiformes > Rajidae > Leucoraja > Leucoraja erinaceus. The sequence continues at coordinate 31,442,966 of NC_073395.1, read as the reverse complement.
TTCCTAATCGTATCAGCATAAGGTAAATTATCTAGCTCTGTCCCATACCTCAAAGGTTTATAGGGATGGTGGGGTGATGGTGATTAGAGATTAATGTTTGCAATGATAGGATGAATGTTATAAATGCAGGCATTTGAAGACACATGGAACTGCAGATGCCTGTTTACAAAAAAACATACCTACTGCTGGAGTAACTCAGCAGATCAGGCAGCATCTTTGCAGAATATGGATAGGTCACGTTTTGTGTCAGGACCCATCTTCAGGCGTTTGAAATTGGATTCATCTTTCCCAATTGAGACGATTGGATCATTTAAATAACCAGAATGTATCACTCCTGCTTTCGAAAGCATTAGTGTTCAAACACTAGCCAACACTCAAATGACATCAAACTGTTTCCAAGGTCATTTCCAGTTAAATAAAATAAGGAAATAAGGTCACTTTTTTTCCCTCCGAGAACAATTTTCAAACATTTTGAAACTAACTGGCTCTCTCTGGCATTAATTATTATTTTCTTGGGAGCATCTGGGCCCTGTTTTGGGGTCTCAGTGGGGGATTGGGAGGGGGCTCAGTGCTGCTGATGATGTGGAGGTTGTTAAAATATCCCCCCCTTCCCTACATGGGAACATTTAAAGTGATATTCTCATTGCATGTGGTTCTCCTCGGGCACAGGTTCTGCCTTCTGCTCTCTTCAGACATTTCTGTGTTCAGGTTACAACCTAAAAAATCCTTTGCGTCTGGCAGTGCTAACTGTAGTTGATCACATTATCCTATTTCAAAAAAGCAATATTAATAAAAGCATTGCAATATCCCTTTTGGGAATTAATGGAGATTTGTTTACATCAGCAAACGAGAAACTGCTGGTGATTTGTGAAAGCATTATTGCTGGGTTCTTTTTTTTATTCTGTGTTAATTATTTATTTATTATAGTTGGTTGTTAAAGATTTGTGAAAGGCAAGTGGTTGTATTTCCTCAAATTTATCTATGTCCAGAAATATATATGGTTTCATCGTAAATGCTAAACACGAAAAATCTTCAGTCAAAAATGAATAATGATTTGTTGTTCCTTTAATCCTTTCAAGAGAAAAATACAAAAGCTCTCACAAAAAAGCAAGAGGGACCAAATGGGTTGGAGATCAGAATCATTTGTTTTGGCAGAGTAGACTAAATAATGATCAACAAAAGTTATGGTTTTCTTCTTCAATTTTAACTTTTACCTCTTGCAGATTTTTGCTAATTCGCAGCTAGAAAACATTGTAACCCCCAGAAGGTGAATGCTGCCTTGATAATGCTTTTAGCAGCATTTTGAGCAGATTTCCAGGAAGTTCAGTGTAATTGAGAATGTGCTCATGTAGCATTAAAATGTTAAGATTAAGTGGATGTGCTGAGAGAGTTCCTATATCCTTCACACAAGAAACAAGGAAAAAATAATGTTACTATCTGAGACAGCTCACTGGCAGGACTGCTCTGTAAATTGCCTGCTTTCCCATCTCCTGTTCCCATCAACTCTTTGTCTCAACCCAAAACGTCACCCATTCCTTCTCTCCAGAGATGCTGCCTGTCCTGCTGAGTTACTTCAGCATTTTGAATCACTTTGGTTTAAACCAGCATCTGCAGTTCCTTCCTACACATCCATCAACTCTTTGTTTGGTTCTAGTGTGGGATCCCTAGAGCTACAGGGAGCTTCTATATTGCAGGGAAATTCTATTTTGGCTGTATCCAAGATCACATTTACCTGCATCAATTTAATTTTAGTGCATGTTTTACCTGTGATTAGTATTTGGAAATATTATTACTCTTTATTACAGCATTAGTACTATATTGCAATGAAAACAATGAATTTGTTCAAAATAGCAATTGCTATTAAAATTTGAACTTGTACATATGAAGATAATGGGATCATTTAATCATAAACTTTTAAAAATTAAAACAAATCTATATTCAAAGCAAATGAGTTGGTATACTCAGTAAATAAGAATACATCTTCTTCGCTTCCTTTTCAATACAGTGACTCAGTTCATGATTCTATGAAGCCTGTCTACCACCTTCAAGACATAATTCACAAAACATTGGAATTCATTGTGCTTGTCCAGATGATTGTGACTCCAACTCCACTTCATTAGCAACTGTTATCAGACGACGTAATGGTGCTGCCATAAATTAGGGCAGAGACAAAATCTTCCAACCCACCTCATTGAGGTCAAGCACTTTTTTAATTTAAACTCCACTTTATTTGTGAGTGCAAAGCTATGATGCTGTGAGGCTACATTCTGCACGCTGGTCATTTTCTCTTTGCACCACCTGTTGTACTTTTGTATGGCTTGATTATACTCATGTATAACCTGATTTGATTTAACTAGATAGCACACAAACAAAGCTTTTCATTGTATCTCGGAACACCTGATAATAATAAGCAATACAATACAATAAAATGTTCACTCTCTCCATCACCGGAACTGTGTGGCTGCAATGCGCGCCATCACCATGCTGAACATTGGTATTCAGAACATATGGTCTAAATTGGACTCAGCAAAATGCTTTTGATATTTGATTTATCATATGAGGTTACTAAAGCTTTGATCCTCACCATCTTAAACAGGAACCCATCTGTCTGGTTATACAAAAAGAACTGGCAACTTCTTTCAGGCTGTTTTAATTCCCACTGTAAACGTCCTTCTCAATACAGTAATACATCAAATTCTGAGGAGATCGCAGATTTTTTTTCATGAAAGAGCAACTTTCACCTACAGTAGGAAGACCATTCAGGACAGTTTTGCTCTGCTGTTTGTTAACAGAGCTCCTTTTAACGATTGATCAATGAAGGGGTTGGGTCCAATGGGAGATTTGGGAACCTTAAATACATCACTTCAATATTAAATCAACTTTAACACAACTTTCCAGCAAGTTGTTCTGGTTTTCTCAAAGGAGTGATGTTTTCTGCAGAACTGGAAAGATGGACTACACTACTGGTATAACATTGTCTTCACCGTTTCTTTTTTATAAGAAACAGTAACTTCAAAACTAATGACATAATAAAATCAACATTTATCTGAAGGTTAATGTTTGCAAGTTCAGGGATTGTGAACTTTAAAATGTTTGTCCTACTTCCAAAATGACAATATAAGTAAAAAAATAATTGACATAGGGTTGCAGACTCAATATGTTGACATTTCTCTTTCCACAGCTGCTGCCTGATCTGCTGAGTTGTGCCAATATTTTCTGTTCTGGTTCTGAATTTATATAGTGGCATTAACTATCATTAGTTTTAGTCAAAAACTTCTACAATCAGTGAAGTTGCATATTGACAGTTGTCATGTGGGAAATGAATCTGCCAATTTACTTACAAGGTCCCCTGAACAAGTAATAAATAAAAAAATAAAATGCTGGAGAAAGGTCCTGACCCGAAATGTCTTCTGTCTGTTTCCCTGCATGGATGCCCCCTAACCCTTTACATTCCTCCAGCTATTGGTTTTTTGTTCAATAATCAGAACATCTTTTGAAACAGCTGCAGTACAGTGGTGCAACGATAGAGTTGCTGCCTGAAGGGCCTGTCCCACTTGGGCGGCATTTGGACGATATTTAGACACAGCCTAAAAAGAGGTTGTCGCGTCGTCATTGAGTCGTGACGCTGGCGTGACACGTGGTGAGGTCTGGTGACACATGCAGGGGCGAGCGGTAATGCGCGGTGCTTCCCTGTCGCCCCTGGATTTTGGAATGATTAATATCCTTGGGCGACATTTGGGTGTCTCATGTCGTGTGCCCTGTCACACGCTGACGTATGCTGTCCTGTGGGTGATGCCCAGTTAGGGTTAGGGTTGGGGTTAGGGATCACAGATGGGCTGTAAAATATTCTTCCTTCAATGCATGTATTTTAAACATTAACATATTAAAATTAATACAATAAAATCAATTGTGCAAATGAAAAGATGTCTGAGTCGTTCAGTTTTATTTATAGATGTATTGATCCATTCCAGTTGCAATCACCTTCTCTAGAAATTTCAGAAGGATGGATTCAGTGAGTGTAGCCTGAACTCCCCTCTCCCCTCTTTCACCCTCCCGCCCCCATCCCTCCTTCTCCACTCACCCCTACCCTTCTCCCGTCCCCTCTCCCCCTTCTTCCCATCCCCTCTCTTACTCCCTTCCTCCCTTCCGCCCGCTCCACTCTTCTCCCCCTTCCCCACTGTCCCCATCCCTCCCCCTTCTCCCCATCCCCTCCATTTTCCCATTCCCCAACCCCCCCCCCCCCCGTTCCCCGGCGCCTCCCATTTGTGGACCCTGTCTGTGACAGCTAGATCCCACTAATAGCACTATCCCACACACGCTAAAGACAATTTATACTTATATCAAACCTATCGACCTAGAGTTAGGGTTAGGTTTACGGTTACAGTTAGGGCTAGGGTTAGGTTTAGGGTTAGGGTTAGGGTTAGGGTTAGGGTTAGGGTTAGGGTTAGGGTTAGGGTTACGGTTAGGGTTTGGGTTTCCACCCGCACACCAAAGGCACACAGGTTTGTATAAATTCTCCCTAGCGTGTGTGGGATAGTGTGCGGGGGATTGCTGGTCGCAGGCTGGGTCCACAAATGGGGGAGCGTCGGGGAAAGTTGGTGGGGGGAGGTGCGGTGGCGAATGGGAGAAGGGAGGGAGAGGGGGAGAAGAGGATGTGAGGGGAGGGGGTAGCGGATAAGGGAGAGAAGAGTGGAGCGGGAGAAGGGAGGAAGAGGGGGAAGGGAAGAAGGGGGGGAGAGGGGAAGGAGGGATAGAAGAGGACCAATACATCTATAAATAAAACTGAACAAATAGTATAATATATAAGAAGAACCCAATTATTCACAATATAATAAGAATTTGGAAACAAATAAAAAGCATCCTTGAAATTAAATAATTTATCAGTACTAACCCCACTATTGAACAACCCCGCATTCAAACCTTCTCTCATCGACAACACATATCAACAATGGGATAGACTGGGGATTAGGAAAGTAGGGGACATGTATGAAGTGGGCAAACTGTTATCATTTCAACAATTAAAATTAAAATTTAAAGTGAAGGATAATCAATATTTTAAATATATACAGGTATGTGACTTTATGAAGAAACATACACATAGATTTCAAACTATATTTTTAGATCCTTTAGAAGAAGCAATGAATATTAAGGCTGATTCACAAAAATTAATATCATACTTTTATAATAATATATTAAATAGAGAATCACCCTCAACAGAAGCATTAAGGGAAGATTGGGAACAAGAGCTAATGACAAAGATCTCGAAGGATAGATGGGAAAAATATTTGATGAACACACATAACTGTTCTATTAATGCAAGACACAATTTAATTCAATTCAAATTATTACATAGACTATATTATTCAAAAACGAGGTTGAACAAATTTTATCCAAACGTCTCTCCCAGATGCGATAAATGTTTGTTTCAAAACGCTAATATAACACACTCATTTGTTGGATGTACAAAGTTGAATAAATTTTGGAGTGATATATTTGATATATTTACAAAGATTTTCAAGTCAAGAATAGAACCCAAAATGGAATGGATTATATTTGGAATAATAGGAGAAGATACCAATTTAAATAAAGATCAAAATGTTTTTTTTTAATTATGGGTTAATAATTGGAAAGAAATTGATACTTAAATTTTGGAAAAGTACAACCACACCAACTGTTAAAATGTGGATTAGGAATATGATGGACATAGCACGCCTTGAAGAAATGAGACTCCGACTAATAGATAAATATGACCAATTCTTAAAGAGTTGGTCTCCTTTCATCGACTTTTTGGAATCATGTGATGCAGCGGAGCCGTAAGGATTGCTGATTTCAGTTCATGACGCGGATAGAGCTACATCTCCGAATACAGATTTGAAAAATTCTCTTTTAAGGGGCCTTCCCGTCTATTTCTACTCTCCTCTTTCTCTCTTCCTTTTTTTTATTTTTTATATACACACTTCACGTTTTTCTACTCTCTGCCATCTATTTTTCCACTTTTTCCCCTTTCTATTGCTTTCTTTTTCTTGATCTGCTTACTTTTTTCTTATAACATAAAACTAGAGGTTGTACATAGAATGGATTACGGTATTACATAGTTGGCACCTAAAATTAGGCGCCACTGTACTGTTTTGTGCTGTATTAACTTCTAATAAAATAAACAAACAAAAAATAAATAAATAAATAAATAAATAAAACTGAACGACTCAGACATCTTTTCATTTGCACAATTGATTTTATTGTATTAATTTGAATATATTAATGTTTAAAATACATGCATTGAAGGAAGGATATTTTACAGCCTCAACCCTAACCGGGCATCACCCGCATGACAGCATATGTCAGCGTGTATGTCGTGCATCTTGACAGTTTTGCGGGCGTCAGTCACTGATGCTCCGCAGTCGCCCAAATGACAGGCCCTTTACAGCTCCAGGGACTCAGGTTCGATCCTGGTGCTGTTAGCACAGAGTTTGTACATCCTCCCCGTGACCTGCGTGGGATTTCTCCAGATGTTCCCGTTTCCTACCATGCTCAAAAGGTGTACACGTTTGTAAGTTAATTGGATTTGGTAAAATTGTAAATTGTCCCTCATGTGTGTAGGATAGTGTTAGTGTGCGTGGATCTCTGGTCGGCGCAGACTCAGTGGGCCGAAGGGTTTGTTTCCGCGCTGTATCCTCAAAAAATAGTTCCTGAATGAGGCAACAAGGCTTTCCATTTCATATAATTTCTGAATACCAGCGATACCTCCTCAGACCTGCATTGGAGCAACCACTTGGATTGTTATGCTCACATCTCTGGAATGGGACTAATATCAATTTACTCAATGCAAAGGAAGAGAGCTACCAATTTAACTGGAACCGGCATGTACCAAATGTTTTAATTAATTTAGATGGTAGAACCTTGAATAAAATCTGGTAGAACAATATCTGGAGACAAAATTCATTTTTATTGTTGACTTTAAATCTCCAGATTTGCACCTTTCAGTAGAATGGAACCTTAACCGCTTGGGGTTTGCACATTTTCTTGGTACGTTCTTTGAACAACCTACAAGAGCATAAGAAATAGCAGAAGGTGCAGGCCATTTTGTCTCCTGCATATGCTCTCACATTTGAAGAGATCATGGCTGATCTTGTACCTCAGCACCACTTACCTGTATTCTTTGATATTCTTTGATACCCTTAAATGTCTGTTTTGAATAAGCTTCACAGCTCAGTCTCAACAGCCCTCCTGAGTAGTGAATTTCAAAGATTCAGAATTCCCCAGTGAAGCAATTTCTTCTTATCTCTGTTCTGAATGACCAACTCCTTATATTGAGACTATAATGCTGGTTTCCAGACATTACATCCTTCCTGTCAAGCTACTTAAACTTTTATGCTTCAGTGAGATCACCACTTACTCTTCCAATCTCAAGCTAGTATTGGCCAAGTCAGCATAATCTCGACAGACACAACACACATGCCATTCCAGGAATGAATCGGGTGAATCTTTATTCTATTGTCTCGATTGCAATTGTATTGCTCCTCAGGTAGGGACAACTGATATACATACATTACCCCAAACTACGATATGCCTTGATTGCATTAGAGACTTGGGGGCATTGTTTTTTGTTTTTACTCTATATTGATTGTATATTGAACTTCTTTGTGTTATTTATTATGTGTCGACTAAGTACTGAGTCCACCTTGGCTTATGCGATCTCCGGGTTGCCAAACACTATAACTCTTCCTCCCATACCTACACTGACCTTACTGTCCCAGGCCTACTCCACTGTCGGAGTGAGGCCAAATGCTATTTGGAGGAACAGCACCTCATATTTTGCTTGGGCAGCTTACAACCCAGCGATATCAATTTTGATTTCTCTAACTTGTAATCCTTGCATCACCTTTCTCTTCTTCCCTCCCCCATCCTAATGATCGTACTAGTTTCACTGTCATACGGCTGAGTTTTGCTGTTTGTATCACTCATTTTCACCTTCCCCACAGCCGACAATGGACCATTGTTGACCACCTTTCCTTGATCACCATTGTTGGCTTTGATTTATCCTTTTGCATATCTTTCATTCATTTGTTTCATATATCTTTTCATATCTCTCATTTCACTCTCTCCTGACTCTCAGCCTCAGCCCAAATTGTCACCCATTGCATTTCTCCAGAAATGTTGCCTGACCCGTTGAGTTACTCCAGCATTTTGTGTCTATCCACTCTGTTTACGTATCTGATGTACCGCTGCAAGTAAGAATTTTATTGTAGCTTTTAAAACATATGAATAATAAAATACTGTTGACTCTCGTTACTCTTGACTCTAACTAGGGCCTTATAAAATGTTGTCAGTTCATCTCTATTTAATATCGGGATCAGGGACAACTGGCCAAATTGTCCATGCAACAAAAGCCAATATGAAGTTTGCATTTCTATTTGATTGCTGAACCTGAGTGTTAACATTCAGTGATTCATATACAAGGAACCCCAGGTCCCTTTGACACCAATACTTTTGAAGTCCTCACCTTTAAAAAATGGTCTGCTTTTGCTTTTTATTGTCTTTCTATTTTCTCAAAGGACATTTTTCCACATTAGATACATAGATAATAGGTGCAGAAGTAGGCCATTCAGCTCTTCGAGCCAGCACCACCAGTCAATGGCTGATCGTCCTCAATCAGTACCCCGTCCCTGCCTTCTCCCCATACCCCTTGATTCAGCTAGCCCCAAGAGCTCTATGTAACTCTCTTTTGAATGCATCCAGTGAATTGGCCTGCACTGCATTCTGATGCAAAGAATACCACAAATCACAACACTCTGTGTGAAAATGTTTTTCCTCATCTCAGTTCTAAATGGCCTACCCCTTATTCTTAAACCGTGGCCCCTGGTTCTGGACTCCCTCAACATCGGGAACATGTTTCCTGCATCTAGCGTGTCCAATCCCTTAATAATTGTATACATTTCCATAAGATCACCTCTCATCCTAAATTCCAGTGAATCCAAGCCCAGTCACTCCATTCTTCATAATATGACAGTCCCGCCATCCCGGGAATTAACCTCGTGAACCTATGCTGCACTCCCGCAATAGCAAGAATGTCCTTCTTCAAATAAGGAGACCAAAACTGCACACAATGCTCCGGGTGTGGTCTCACTAGGGCCCTGTACAACTGCAGAAGGACCTCTTTGCTCCTATACTCAACTCCTTTCGTTATGAAGGCCAACATGCCATGAGCTTTCTTCACAGCCTGCTATACCTGTATGCTTATTTTTAGTGACTGATGTACTGGGACACCCAGGTCTCATTGTACTTCCCCTTTTCCTAACCTGACAATAATAATCTGCCTTCCCATTCTTGCCTCCAAAGTGGATAACTTCACATTCATCCACATTTTAGTGCATTTTGCCATGCATCTGCCCACTCACCCAACCTGTCCAAGTCACCCTGCATCCTCATAGCATCCCCTTCACAGTTCACACTACCACCCAGCTTTGTATCATCTGCAAATTTGCTAATGTTACTTTTAATCCCTTCATCTAAATCATTAATGTATATTGTAAATAACTGCAGTGCCAGCACTGAGCCTTGCAGCACCCCACTAATCACTCCCTGCCATTCTGAAAGTGTCCCTTTAATCCCTAATCTTTGATTCCTGTCGGTCCAGATACGACCTTGGTAAGGCCATCAAAAAGGCTAAAAGGAACTTCTGCTCGAAGCTGGAGGATGAGACAGATGTTCGGCAGCTGTGGCGGGGCCTGAATGCAATCACCTCCTACAAGGCGAAACCAGGAGGCAGCTCGAATGTCGGCGAAACATCACTCCCTGACGAGCTCAATGCGTTTTACGCACGCTTTGATAGGGAGAATACTGATGTGCCTTCCCGAGCCCCCATTCGCTGTGATGGTATCTCAGTCTCAGTCACAGAGGCCGATGTCAGGAAATCCTTCAGAGGGGTGAACCCCCGAAAAGCACCTGGTCCTGATGGTATACCTGTTCGTGTTCTAAAAACCTGTGCGGACCAACTGGTTGGAGTTTTTACGGACATTTTCAACCTGTCACTACTGAGGTCTGAGGTTCCCACCTGCTTCAAAAGGGCATCAATTATTCCAGTGCCCAAGAAGAGTAAGGTGACATGCCTCAATGACTACCGACCTGTGGCGCTAACGCCTGTGGTGATGAAGTGCTTCGAGAGGTTGATCATGGAGCAAATCAACTCCAACCTCGACAAAAGCCTGGACCCACTGCAGTTTGCTTACCGCCACAACAGATCAACAGTGAATGCGATCTCGCTGGCCCTCCACTCCACTATGGACCACTTGGACAACAAAAACTCATATGTCAGGCTGTTATTCATTGATTACAGCTCGGCATTCAACACAATCATCCCCTCCAAGCTGGTTACCAAACTCGCAGAACTGGGTCTCTGCGCATCCCTCTGCAATTGGATCCTCGACTTCCTCATCCACAGACCACAGTCTGTTCGTATTGGTGGAAATGTGTCAGACTCGATAACAATCAGCACGGGAGCACCTCAAGGCTGCGTGCTCGTCCCCCTGCTGTACTCCCTCTATACTCATGACTTCGCAGCCGGTCATAGTGCGAACTCCATCATTAAGTTCGCTGACGACACCACTGTCGTGGGACGTATCACTGATGGGGATGAGTCCGAGGATAGAAGAGAGATTGAACAACTGTCCATATGGTGCCAGCACAATAACCTGGCCCTCAACACCAGCAAAACCAAGGAACTGATTGTGGACTTTGGAAGGAGTAGGATGGGGACCCACAGTCCCGTTTATATCAACGGGTCAATGGTTGAAAGGGTCAAGAGCTTCAAATTCCTGGGCATGCACATCTCTGAAGATCTTTCCTGGTCCGAGAACACTGATGCAATTATCAAGAAAGCACATCAGCGCCTCTACTTCCTGAGAAGATTACGGAGAGTCAGTTTGTCAAGGAGGACTCTCTCTAACTTCCACAGGTACACAGTAGAGAGCATGCTGACCGGTTGCATCGTGGCTTGGTACGGCAACTTGAGCGTCCTGGAGAGGAAGAGACTACAAAAGGTAGTAAACACTGCCCAGTCCATCATCGGCTCTGACCTTCCTTCCATCGAGGGGATTAATCGAAGTCGCTGCCTCAAAAAAGCTGGCAGTATCATCAAAGACCCACACCATCCTGGCCACACATTCATCTCCCTGTTACCTTCAGGTAGAAGGTACAGGAGCCTGAAGACTGCAACGACCAGGTTTAATAGCCTGATCCCCACAGCCATCAGGCTATTAAACCTGGCTGGGACAAAACTCAGAACATTAAAAACCCATTATCTGTCATTTTGCACTTTATCAGTTTATTTATTCATGTGTTTTGTAGTCAATGCCTATTATGTTCTGTGTGCTGAAGCAAAGCAAGAGTTTCATTGTCCTATCAGGGACACATGACAATAAACTTGAACTTGAACTTGAACCAATTTTCTATCTGTCAATACCCTACCCCCAATGCTATGTGCTCTAATTTTGCCCACTAATCTCCTGTGTGGGATCAAAGGCTTTCTGAAAGTACAGGCACACTACATCCACCGGCCCTCCCTTGTCCATTTTATTTGTTACATCCTCAAAAAATTCCAGAAGATTTGTCAAGCATGATTTCCCCTTCGTAAATCCATACTGACTTGGACTGATCCTGCCACTACAATCCAAATGTGCCGCTATTAAATCTTTGATAATTGACTCCGGCATTTTCCCCACCACTGATGTCAGGCTATCTGGCTTATAATTCCCCACTTTCTCTCTCCCTCATTTCTTGAAAAGTGGGTTAACATTAGCTACCCTCAAATCCACAGGAACTAATCCAGAATCAATAGAACATTGGAAAATGATCACCAATGCATCCATGATTTCTTGAGTCACCTCCTTGAGTACCCTGGGATGCAGACAATCAGGCCCTGGGGATTTATCAGCCTTCAGTCCCATTGCTACCCCACATCATTTCCTTATTAATGTGAATTTCCTTCAGTTCCTCCATCACCCTAGGTCCTCTGTTTCCTAGTACATCTGGTAGATTGTTTGTGTCTTCCTTAGTGAAGACAGAACCAAAGTACCTGTTCAACTCATCTCCCATTCCCTTTGTCCCCATAATAAATTCACCTGTTTCTGTCACCAAGGCAAGATTCATTACACAACACTAAATCCTGCATTGCCTTCTCCCTGGTAGGCTCCAGTACAAGCTGCTCTAAGAATCCCTCTTGGAGGCATTCTACAAACTCCCTTTCTTGCGGTCCAGTGCCAACCTGATTTTCCCAGTCTACATGTATGTTGAAATCTCCTATAACCACCGTAGCATTACCTTTGTTAAATGCTAATTTTACTTCGGAGTCACGTGAGTGACTACGTGAAAAACCCGCTCAGCACGCATGCGCGGCATTACGTTCAGCAGTGCAACAGCGGCGCATCGGGAGTCAGGCGCTCCCGCTGCAGGTGAAAGAACGGACCATCAGGTAAGCTCTGAGATCAGGTTTTCTTTCACAGGGAGCCTTCTGCTTTCAGGCAGAGAAGAAAGGCTCTTGGACAAACCTGTCCCCCGCTCGACTCCACGGAGGAGCGTTCCATCTGGGGGGGGGGGCAGCAACAAGGCGGTAGGACCGCTTACCCGGCGCTCCGCTATTTCCCCGACACCATGCCGAGCCCAGCCCGCTAGCGCCTGAGCAGTGGGCTGGAAGTAAAGCCATGGAAGAGGCGTCCGGCCGGTGGCTTCCAACTTGTCGGACGGGGACGTCTCTCCTGCCCGGGGGAGAGACAGCTGCCTGAGCCGCATGGAGCAGCTCCTGGAGCAGGAGCTCCAGCGAGACGCGCTTCGTGAGGGGCGCTCTCGCAGGGGGAGTTCAGGCACTCCCTCCACAGTGCCTTGTGCACTGCCCATTGCTTCCTCCTTACCCGAGGGTAGCTTTGGTGACCAGGACTAGGCTGGTCAAGAAGAGGGGATGATGCCTGGAAACTCAAAAATGATGGAAAATATTAATGTTAAATTGATGGAAAATATGTCGAACATCAATGCTGGTAATCAAAAAGTTATTGACTGCATTGGCATTATACAAAAACGAATTGAGGATGTGCATGAAGAGCTAATGGGGAGAATTAATAAAGGGGAAGAAGAATCTAAGAAGAAGTTTGAGGCTGTGCATGTAATTGTTTCTTCACATGTAACTGAAATAAAAGACATGGAAACAATTGTTGATCAAATGGCTGAAGATATGCAGGGAATGAAGCTAGAACTAGACAGCCTCAAGAGTCAACTGGCGAAAGTCTCAGATAAATGTCTTGATCTCGAAGCTCGCTCACGACGCCAAAATTTACGAATACTGGGAGTAACAGAAGGGGCAGAGGGGAACAACGCCCGTGAGTTCACTGCCAACTTAATCAAACATGTACTCAATTTACCTGTGGATCCGGAAATTGAAGTGGCACATCGAATACCTAGATTTAAGCCAAGATCACAAGCAGATCCGGCCCACCCACGACAGATCATAGTCAAACTTCGGGACATTTCAGCACTTGAAGAGCTAATGAAAAAAATCAAATATGGAGTGATGATGACCGTTGGAAATGACTCTATCAAACTCCTCCGGGATTATCCCTATGAGATCGTGCAAAAGAGAAGAAAGTTCGCACAGACAAGACAGATTCCCTATGTAGTTAAAGATGTCAGATGTGGCGTTTTTTTATCCGGCCAGGATGCGCATTACTTTCAAGGGAAAAGAGAAAACTTTCACTAATTCGGACGCATCTTATAAATATGCCCAAGAGATTGTGGCAGAAACAGAAGATTAATCAAGGCAGCGGGACGATATGGACAATTTCTTTCCTTTTATTACTTCACAGAGAACACCTGAAGATAAGGGAAGAAACACCATTCTCTAAAAGTTTAAAATGGAAGAGCATTTCCACGTGCGCTGGTCTAGACACCTTATCTCCTTTGGATGCTTTGGAATTCAACTCAAGGACATTCTTTGTTCAAAATGAAGGAAAGACTGATAAGCAACGCAGAGATGAACAGCAGAGCCGAATGTGGAAAACACCACAAGGACAAATGGCGGTTTAAGATCTTAAAACAGCTTTACAAAATATAGAGAATTAATAATAATTAACAATACTAATATAGAAATATAAATGGAAACTAACCTGAACTATATAATGGGCAAAATGTAATAATCTGCTAATAAGACTGACTAGCTCGTATATAGAGATAACAAATTTTAGAATTAAAGTAGATAATACTGAAAGGTTAAGTGTTATGTAGTTCGTGTGGAGAAGGGAGGAGACTCAGGCACCTGGCATAATTCCAGGAGCCTGTTTCTGGTTAACCCTTACAGCTAACAGCTTACTATTATCAAAGGTATAACTAATTATAAATAATTAGTAGATGAAAGTGTTAGATAAATAAATTTCACAGTAGCTGAACACAGATCTGATAAGTCTGAATGAATATATATATATATATATATAGTGTAATTGGGTGAAATATAATTGATTTTGAAATGGCACCGCCTTCCTAGGTTTAGAGTAATAAAAGGAGCGGAGCTAATTGTACAACATCAACTTCGGAAGTCGAATAGATGTCGAATCCCACAGTCGCGTGGGACACGCTCTACAGACACTGTAATTGTACTTGTTCAATTTTTTGTTTAATCACAATATGTCACTACTATGTGTTTTTTTTTCAAGGAAAATCGCAAAAGGGATTTACCAAGGAAGTTAATAATATAAATGCCCCCCAAATATCCAGAGTCCTGAGGTATGGATGCACCATAACAAATAAGGGTATTAAAATCAGATAAAATGCAAGATGATAAACAAAAGAAAATGGGAGGAATCAAACTGTGTAGCTGGAATATAAGGGGTATTAATGAACCGATTAAAAGGGGGAAAATACTAGCTCAGTTGAAATCATATAACACGGACATTACTTTTCTACAAGAAACGCACCTTATACATCAAGATCAGATGAGATTGAGGGCGAATTGGATAGGCCAAACATTTCACTCCTCATATACTTCGAAATCCAGAGGCACTGCAATTATTATTCGCAAAGGAATACCATTCAAATCAAAGAACATTATATCAGATAAGGAAGCGAGATATCTTATAATTACAGGAGAGATGCATGCTACGCCAATCACTTTGGTAAACATATATGCACCCAATTTTGATAATCCTCAATTTTTTGATAAAATCCTGAATACATTACAATACAATACAATACAATCGCAGAATTTAACTACCAAAATGTTATAATTGGAGGAGACTTTAACTGTGTTTTAGATCCGTACTTAGATAAATCGATGCAAAAACAAAGAGGTAATATGAAATCTAAAACTAGTGAACTCTTAAATACATATATAAAAAATACAAATATATCAGACGTCTGGAGGATCGCGAATCCGACAGGAAGCGAATACTCGTTTTATTCAATGGTTCATAAAACATACTCACATATAGACTACTTCCTAGTGGATACAAAACTAATCCCTTATACTATGAACCCTAAATATCACACCAATACGATTTCAGATCATTCCCCGTTAACTTTCGTTTTAAAATTAGAAGGAATGTCTACGAACAAATCATTCTGGAGGTTTAACTCGCAAACTCTGAAAGACCCACAAGGGAGTATATATCTAAAAAAACAGATGGGCCTATTTTTTGAGACAAACGATACACCAGATATATCATTTTATTATGGGAATCCTTCAAAACATTTATTAGAGGAGTCATTATCTCATATCAAGCTTTTCAAAACAAAAAGAATAAGAATGAACAAAAAGAATAAGAATAAGAAGACAATTAGAAGAACAAATCAGACAACTAGATATAGATAATGCTAAAGATCCAACTATGGATAAACATAATAACATTTTAAAACTGAAATTTAAGCTAAATAAATTATTATCAGAGAAGATTATAAGATTATTCCAAATTACAAAACAAGAACATTTCGAATTTGGGGATAAACCCCATAAACTTTTGCACGCCAACTGAAAAAACGTGAAAAAGATCATGCAATTTTAAAGATTAAATCAGATAGAGGGGAATTATTAACACTACCTAATGGTATCAATAAATGCTTTTCTCAATTTTACAAGAATTTATACACATCGAAAACGCCAATAAACAATAATAAAGTTTCAAAATGTTTGGGCAATTGTAACCTTCCAAAACTTGAATTGAAGGAACAAGAGGAACTGGGAGCATAAATTACATCTAAGGAAATAGAAGACACAATAAACACACTTAAGAATGGAAAAACACCAGGACCAGACGGATTCAGTAATGAATTTTATAAATGTTTTTACGATATAGTTACACCACTTCTACAGAAAATGTATACATACGCTTTTAAAGAACAAATCTTACCTGAAACACTAGCAGAATCAACGATCACATTAATACTTAAAAAAGATAAAGATATAGAAGAACCAGGCTCATATAGAGCTATTGCTTTGTTAAATACGGATCAAAAAATATTAGCGAAAACACTAGCTAGAAGACTGTCAATATGTTAGTAAATTAATAAATGAGGATCAAACGGGATTTATACCTAAGAGACATTCATTTAATAACCTGAGATGTCTGTTTAACATAATGCACTCTCACAAACCTCGAGAACAAGAGTTATCTATCATTTCATTGGACGCAGAAAACGCATTTGATCAAGTAGAATGGGATTATATGATTAAAGTATTGCAAATATTTCAAATGGGAGAGAACTTCATCGCATGGATAAAATTATTATATAACAAACCCATGGCTAGAATATTAACTAATAATATACTATCTATGAAATTCCAATTAACAAGGGGCAATAGACAAGGATGTTCATTATCACCGCTGTTATTCGCTCTGGTAATTGAACCTTTAACCCGGATATTTACGGTTATAATACAAAATATTCAAATAACAAAATATCCTTATACGCAGACGATGTATTACTGTATATCACAAAACCCCAAATCAGTATACCAAACATATTAAATCTAATTGAGGACTTTGGATCTTTCTCAGGATACAGAATAAACTGGAACAAAAGTGAAATTATGTCGATAAAACTGAAAGACTCAACACATCTCTTGAAATTCCCCTTTAAAATAGCCACAGAAAAATTTAAATATTTAGGAATTGAAATCACTAGAAATTATCACGCTATGTTTAATGCCAATTATAGCCCCTTACTTAAGAAACTAAATAATCTAATCAAATTCTGGAAAACGCTCCCGATGTCTTTAATAGGTCGAATAAATGCTATAAAAATGATCTTTTTACCACAAATCCTATATTTATTTCAATCAATTCCAATATATCTTCCAAAAAAGTTTTTCAAAAAACTAGACTCAGACATTGCAAATTTTATATGGGATTACAAATCCCACAGAATACAAAGAGCACACCTTAGTAAACCAAAAGAGATGGGTGGTCTAGCGCTCCCTAACTTTATGTACTATAATTGGGCAGTAAATATTAAAAATATGATTCACCTGCTGGACAATTCTGCCCAGCAGGCGGACTGGATTGTAATGGAGAGAGAGGACTGCAGTCCGTGTAATACAGGAGCGACTCTCCTCTCACCAATGAATCTGAACAACAAAAATTATAACAAAAATCCAATGATACATAGCACAATTAGAACTTGGAAACAAATAAAACAGAATCTAAAATTAAGAAACCTATCTCTTTTAATGCCAATAGTCAATAACCCGTCGTTTAAACCCTCAATTATATATAAATCATTTACACAATGGGAAAGAATGGGAATCAAAATGCTCGGAGTCTTGTAAGAATTAGGAAAATTATTATCATTTCAACAATTACAACTGAAATATAATTTGAAAAATAATCAATATTTTAAATATCTTCAAATCCGTGACTATCTGAAAAAATACACAAAAGACTATCATAACATGCCCCCAGACTTATTGGATGAAGCCATGAAGACAAAGGCTGAATCAACAAATCTAATATCATACTTATACAACATTATTTTAAATATAGAAAAACCTACAACCGATGGTATTAGAAGAGACTGGGAACAAGAACTAGCTATAAACATTTCAAAAGAGAGCTGGGATAAACACTTACTATATGTGCATAAATGCTTGATCAACGTACGACATATTCTAATTCAATATAAAACATTACATAGACTATATTATTCAAAAACTAAAATAAATAAACTTTTCCCCAATGTCTCACCCATTTGTGATAAATGTCAGTCACAAGAAGCTAACATAGCACACTCTTTTGTATTCTGTATAAAAACTCAAAAATTCTGGAAAGAAATATTTGAAATCTTCACAAAATTATTTAAAATAAAACTTGTACCAAAAGCAGAATGGATCATTTTTGGAATATCGGAAGGTGACCCCGAATTAAATGTGTTTCAAAAGAACTTACTTAATTACGGGCTAATAATGGGAAAAAAGCATACTCAAATTTTGGAAAAATGCTCCAATACCAACAATAAAAATGTGGATTTCAAACATGTTCGAAACACTACACTTGGAAGAGATGAGACTCTTCCTAGCAGGCAAAGCAGACCATTTCCAAAAGACGTGGTCTGCATTTACGGAACTATTACAAGCATAAGGTGCAATAGTAATTTAAAATATAAATGGTACCAGGATCTGGTAACGGGGGGTATAAAATATATATTTTTTAAAACACGGTTGGTATATCCTTTTTTGCGGAGTTTTGTGTTACAATAGAGCGATTGTTTTTCCTTTTTTTTTCTTTTCTTTCTAGGGTCTTATTTCCTTTCTTTACTTCCTTCTCTAATTTCTTCCCCAAGGGGCTTTCTTCTCCCAACACTTTCCTGCACCTTCACGATTCTTGCTCACTTTCCTTACTTTTTTTATTTCTACCTTTTTTAAAGCTCGAAAAACGAAGTGGTACAACAAAATGTAATAAGATATATGTGATGTGTACTACTGTAATTTACTGTACTTCTAATAAAAATAAAAAATACAAAAGAAGAGGGGACAATGGCTGAAGATCTCGGGAGTATGCAAGGGGTGCAGGAACAGGAAGAGCTGCTAGATGTGGTGGACCGCTACGTGGCAACCCCACGTGCAGGAGGCCGTTAAAGGCCAAACCAGCGGCCAGCATTAACCACCTCTCCAACAGGACCCTACAGGAGAGGTGGTCAATAAGGCCTTAGAAAACTGCAGCGGATCCTCAGGCTCCTGACATCAGCCATTACATAATTTGCTCGTTCCATGGACAAATACGGAGATGACCACAACCTTCGTAAACAAATCATAAAACTTGCCATAAAATCCTAAATTGCAGGGTTGTGCATACCCCAGACACTGAGCCAGACCCACTGCTCTTTGGCAAAAACCTCCAAAGGATATGGAAGTGGCTTTAAAAAACAATAATTCCTAAGCAGCAGCACCCCATCGCGTCCATCAGTCGACGTCTACCATATGGGACTGGTGTAAAACTCGGGGTCCGCATTCTATCCCCGGAAGTCTTCTTTAGACCAGGGCCCAGAGCGGACCCCATGAAAAATGCGCCACCCCCCAACATCACCGCCACGTAAGACGACGTGCAAGACTCGTTGGACCAGCAGGAAACAGAACAATACCCATAACCATGGAGGTAGGTGGGTCTGGTTCCTACCAGCATATAGAAAATAGGGGCTTAATACTAATACACCTGTTTTAAGAAGCACGGGAGTCTATCACGGGTGATCAGTATACACTCAATGGCATTAGTGGATACAAAATACAATTCGTACTAGAAAAATTGCCACCAGTTCACCATTCACCCCAGAGGGTATTTTCCCTCTCCGTTAAAGAAACGAGAGGGACAAGCTGAACTGGTGAGACTAATTACAAATGGTATCATGGGAAAACATGAACCCTTGGAGTTCGTATCAAATATTCGTCATTAAATCCAAAAAAGATGGTGGATGTCGCATCATCATTGACTTAACTTCACTAAATATGTTTGTTAAGTATATACATTTCAAAATGGAAATGGTTGTTACTGCCAAACAACTATTTTCCAAAGGATACTTCATGGCAAGCATTGATCTTAAAGATGTTTACTATTTTAGTACCATTCACAAGGATCATCGCAGATACCTGATATTTACCTGGATGGGGCAGCTATAGCAGTTTAAAGCGTTACCCAATGGGTTCACATCAGCCCAAGATTGTTCACCAAGATACTAAAACCAGCTTTGGCAATATTCAGAAGACAAAAACATATTGTCATGGCATATCTTGATGATATCTTAAATGAAAGGCAAGACCATGGAATTGACTATGTTAGCTGTATCAGCTACCAAACAGTTATTCAAAACCCTGGGATTGTCTTACATCCAGAAAAATCTAAGTTGAAGCCATCCACAATCATGGACTACTTGGGCTTCACAATTAATTCAGTCTACGTGACTGTAACATTGCCAAGAGACAAAATAGTTGAATTGGCACAATCATGCAACAATTTAATGGTCAACGAATTACCAACTATTCGACAAGTAACAGAGTAATTGGGAAAATGCTAGCAGCATTTCCGGCTACATAACCGTCGACACCATGTCAGCATCCCTCCGAACATCCACTAAAAAACAGCACTTGTCCAGCATCAAAAAAATGGGAGAAGTACTACATGGACCACCTACTCAACCGCTACAGTTACCAACGTACTGGAATTCCTGGCGAACCTTCACCACGATGAAGGACTCAGCTACAGAGCCATCAGCACAGCTAGAAGTGCCCTGACTGTCTATTTAAAACAAGCTCCAGGACAACAGGCCATGGGGTCCCACCCGCTGGTGGTCAAACTAATGAAGGGTATTTACAACTCTAAACCCTCTAGACCAAGGTACACCCACCCATACATGGAATGTCAGTGTGGTCCTGACATACATCAGGGGATGGCCACCAGCCAGATCCCTCAACCTGGAACAATCTATGCTCAAAACATTCATGTTGATGGCACTTGTATCTGCACAGAGGGTCCAGTCACTACACCCATTGCGACTGGACAGCATGCTCACAGCTCCAGACCAGATCTCTGTCGTTATCCAGGGACTGATCAAACAGAGCAGACCAGGAACACCTAATCCAGTCGTGGAATTCCGGGCTTACCCGCCAGAACATCGGTTATGTGCCATGACCCACATACTATCCTACATAGACACAACCAAAAATATTTGAGGGAGATAAAAAGCCTTGTGGGTCAGTCATAAAAAACCTTATGGTCGGGTGACGAGCCAAACCATTGCGAGATGGCTCAAGCACGTGCTAAAATCTGCTGGGATAAACACTAACATGTACAAATCTCATTCCACCAGGGCAGCATCCACGTCAACGGCTAAAAGACCGGCCGTGCCTATAGACCACATCCTGGCTACAGCAGGATGGTCGGGGGGAAAGACCGTTCAGAAATGTTATAATAAGCCATTGGCAAAACCTGTTTTATTTCGAGAAAAGATTTTACAGACTACAAATATTTAATTTAAGCCCAGGGGAGCAATTTAATTTCTTTGTTGTTATTGTTAAAAAATACCATTGTGTTTTCGAACACACTTCCTCCCTCAAGGACTTCGGCAGTGCGTGAAGTAATACATGTTACACGGTTTGAAATCACAGAGCTTTGAAGTCTTCACGTAGTCACTCACGTGACTCCGAAGTAAAATAGTAAGATTAAATGAGAACTTACCAGTTTGAAGTTTGATCTGTATTTTATGAGGAGTTACGATGAGGGATTACGTGCCCTCCACTCCCACCCTCAATAATATGGGTCAAACTGATAAACTGATGTCTCCTTGTTCTTTACTATGTTTACTTCAATAACTGTGTCTATCTGTGATTCCACACCGCTGCTTTGAAGTATGCCGCGCATGCGTGCTGAGCGGGCTCTTCACTTAATCCCTCATCGTAACTCCTCATAAAATACAGATCAAACTTCAAACTGGCAAGTTCTCGTTTAATCTTACTATTTTAACTCCTGATGCAACTTGCACCCTATCTCCAGGCTACTGTTTGGGAGCCTTTGGATAACTCCCACAAGGGTCTTTTTACCCTTACAATTTCTCAGTTATATCCATTATATTCCATCTGCCACTATGTCTATTCTGTTAATCTACAAATATCCTCTGAAGCCTCCATACCTCCTTCATACATCCCACATACAGCCAGGCTATGTATGATGAGCAAACCTGGATATATTTAACCTGATCACCTAATTTTAATCATTGATGCATATCATTGATTACTGAAGAATCCCATATACTACAACATCCCACAGTGTAAATGATCTTTTTATTTCTACTGTCTCTTTCCTATCCATTAACAAATCTTGAATCTATGCAACAATAATTGCATAGTGTCCCAGGGAGCTGTGCACTCGGCGGGAGTATCCCAGTGAGCCGCGCTGGCCCGATCCACCCGTTGACCAACTGCGCTGCTGACGACCAGAACAACAACCGAAGACCTGCACCCAGGCAGGTGGACTCGCTCCGTAGGTCTCCCAGGGGACTGCATGGGCAGAAAGAGCCTCAGAGGTGGAGGCGATAGAAGCCTTGGCGCTGGCTATGGGAGACTCGGCGGGTGACTTGCGCTGGCTATGGGAGACTCGGCGGTGGTGGGAGCCTCGGCGGCAATGGGATGCTTGGCGGTGGTGGGGCCTTGCTGTCGATGGGCATGAGGGGGAAGGGGAAGACAATGGAGACCCGATATGAGGGGGCCTCTGTGAAGAACAATGGGGACCCGGTGTGGGAGGTCCTCTGTGAGGGATGGTGGGAGAACAAAGGGGGACCCGGTGTGGGGGGGGACCCTCTAGTGTAGAATCCTCTGCCCAGGGGATAAGCCTGTGTTCATTTGTTTGAAGGCGCTGTGCATACGGCAGCCAGCCACCAGTTGCTTGTCTTTTTGGGGTTATTTCACTTTTAATTTCACGTTTTTGTGTACCTTGTGTACCTCATGTGTTGTGACTGTAACAACGATACAACCAATTTTCCTCCGGGGATGAATAAGGTTTTATCGTATCGTATCTTTATTGAAGGGCTTTGAAAATCCTAGACACCAGCAATGTCATGCTATGTCTGATAACTTCTGATAACTAAATGATAATCAAGGATGAGTTGCATTCAAACCACTCCCTCAGATTCAGATTCAGATTCAGATTCAATTAAATTGTCATTGTCAGTGTACAGTACAGAGACAACGAAATGCATTTAGCATCTCCCTTGAAGAGCGACATAGCAAACGATTTGAATAAATAATAATAAAAATAATAAAAAAATAATAAGTGTCCGGGGGGGGGGGGTGGTGATTGGCAGTCACCGAGGTACGTTGTTGAGTAGAGTGACAGCCGCCGGAAGGAAGCTGTTCCTCGACCTGCTGGTTCGGCAACGGAGAGACCTGTAGCGCCTCCCGGATGGTAGGAGGGTAAACAGTCCATGGTTGGGGTGAGAGCAGTCCTTGGCGATGCTGAGCGCCCTCCGCAGACAGCGCTTGCTTTGGACAGACTCAATGGAGGGGAGCGTGGAACCGGTGATGCGTTGGGCAATTTTCACCACCCTCTGCAATGCCTTCCGGTCGGAGACAGAGCAGTTGCCATACCATACTGTGATGCAGTTGGTAAGGATGCTCTCGATGGTGCAGCGGTAGAAGTTCACCAGGATCTGAGGAGACAGATGGACCTTCTTCAGTCTCCTCAGGAAGAAGAGACGCTGATGAGCCTTCTTGATCAGAGTAGAGGTATTGTGGGTCCAAGAGAGGTCATCGGAGATGTTGACTCCCAGGAACCTGAAGCTAGAAACACGTTCCACCTCTGTCCCGTTAATGTGGATGGGGGTGTGCGTGCCGCCTCTGGACTTCCTGAAGTCTACAATGAGCTCCTTGGTCTTCTTGGAGTTAAGGGCCAGGTTGTTGTCAGCGCACCATGCTGCTAAGTGCTGGACCTCCTCCCTGTAGGCCAGCTCATCGTTGTTGCTGATGAGGCCAATCACCATTGTATCATCTGCATACTTGATGATGGTGTTAGTACCATGTACAGGTGTGCAGTCATAGGTGAAGAGGGAGTAGAGGAGGGGGCTCAGCACACAGCCCTGAGGAACGCCGGTGTTCAGGGTGAGGGTTGAAGAGGTGTGCTTGTCTAACCTCACAGACTGGGGTCTGTTGGTTAGAAAGTCCAGTATCCAGTTGCAGAGGGAGGGGTCGATGCCCAGGTTACCGAGTTTGGTGATCAGTTTTGATGGAATAATGGTGTTGAATGCTGAGATGTAATCGATGAACAGCATTCTTACATAAGTGTCTCTGTTGTCGAGGTGGGAGAGGGCGGAGTGAAGTGCCGTTGAGATGGCATCCTCCGTACTCCTGTCCTTGCGGTAGGCAAACTGATATGGATCCAGTGTGGGGGGTAGGCAGCTTTTGAGGTGTGCCAGGACCAGCCTCTCGAAGCACTTGGTGATGATGGGGGTAAGTGCAACTGGGCGGAAGTCGTTGAGGCTTGCCGCAGTGGAGTGTTTTGGCACTGGCACGATGGAGGTGGCTTTAAGGCAAGTGGGGACAACTGCTTGGGCAAGTGACAGGTTGAAGATGTCAGTCCAGACGTCTGTCAGCTGCGCAGCACAGGCCCTGAGCACGCGCGCGGGGATGCCGTCAGGGCCAGCAGCCTTACGTGCATTAGTCCTACTCAGTGCCACGTACACGTCGTAGGGGGTGAGTGTGAGGGGTTGGTGATCGGCAGGTAGCACAGCCTTGATGGCTGTCTCTAGATTGTCCCTGTCGAAGTGGCCATAGAAGTGATTAAGCTCCTCAAGGAAGGAGGCGTCGCTGGATGTGGGGGTGATGTTGGAGGGTCTGTAGTCCGTGATGGCCTGGATGCCTTGCCACATGCGTCGGGGGTCGGAGTTGTTGTTGAAGTGCTCCTCAATCCTGAGCTTATGGCAGTGCTTGGCCTTCCTGATGCCCCTCTTCAGGTTAGCCCTGGATGAACTGTAGGCTCGAGCATTGCCTGACCTGAAAGCGGTGTCCCGTGCTTTCAGCAGTAGCCTGACCTCGCTGTTCATCCATGGCTTCTGATTCGGGTATATGGTCACCTGTTTGAGGGAGGTGACACTATTCCCTCTTCTCCCATCTGGTAAAAGGTATAGAAGTGTGAAAACGCACGCCTTCAAATTCAGGGACAGTTTCTTCCTAGCTGTTATCAGACAACTGAACCATTCCACCAAACATTAGAGAGCAGTCCTGAGCATCCAAACATCTACCTCATTGGATGCCCTCAGACTATCTTTGATCGGACTTGACAGGACTTTATCTTGCACTATATGTTATTCCCTTTATTGTGTATCTGTACACTGTGGATGACTTGATTGTAATCATGTAAACATGTATTGTCTTTCTGCTGACTGGTTAGCATGTAACAAAAGCTTTTCACTGTACACGTGGCATTAAACTCAACTCAAACAACTTAATAATCTTCGGCTAACTCCATCCCCAGTCTACCATATCCACCTTGACCACAGCTCTCTAGATTATTTCTAAAAGCTCCCTTGCTCTTTGGGAATGAAGGCTACTTTCCGAGTGTTCTTTACACACCTGAGCTATGATTCCTCAAAGTACAGTAAATAATAAGGCCAGCTAGGTTTTTTTCCCTGTTTCTGGGAATCAAAGAACATGCAAACATGGTGGCGAGCCAAATCATTGTGCGGTTCCTTTGTTATTACGGGGTTTCACTAGTTTCTGATAAAGGATCAGTCGGAGATTAGTAGATTATACGCATATATATCAGAAAAAATAATGTTAGTCACAGCTGCATATTTCCAAAATATCAATAATTATTGTTATAAATGGAAACATTATGTCATGTAGCTACATGAAATGATTTTACCATTTATAGCAATAATTATTGACATTTTCAAAATACCAATTTAAGAATTATGAATACTGTCCAATTAACTACAGTTAACCCAGCATTCAAGCTGAAAAAAATTCTATTCCAATTTTAGCAAAAGGTCCTCATTGTGATTCTGTGGTGGAATCGCAGTCTTGTGCCACAATGGCTTCCCGGGTGAATGGCAGCTCAACAAAGTACTAGGAATAATGTTATGATTTTGGAATATGCAAGCAACCCACATATTATCAATTTTTAATCTATTTGCTCCAAGTGTGCATGCATAATTTGGGCTTTGATTTTCACTTATAAAGCTAAACCTGTAACTTCAGTGTAAAGTCTCGCAGCCTGCCTAACTTAATGCTACCTGTTCTATTTACAGCTTCCATACGTTCCTTTATGAAGGTGACACATTGGACGAAATCTCCGCTGACAGCCCCTCATATTTCACTTTCGTAGTTTAGACCTCTCTATCACCTCTCCCACTTCCCAGTCCTCCACCATTCTTACTGTTTCCGACTACATTCTATCTTTGTCCCACTGCTGCCTGTCCCACTGAGTTGCTCTAACGTCTTGTGCCTGCCAAATTAAAATAACCTCATCTGCCTGCATATGATCATGATCCCTCAATTCTCTGCTTATCCATGTGAAATGTGTTATACGATATGATACAAATTCTCTGCCACAGAAGGCAGTGGAAGCCAATTCCATATAACCATATAACCATATAACAAATACAGCACGGAAACAGGCCATCCCGGCCCTTCTAGTCCGTGCCGAACACGTATTCTCCCCTAGTCCCATCTACCTGCACTCAGACCATAACCCTCCATTCCTTTCCTGTTCATATAACTATCCAATTTATTTTTAAATGATAAAATCGAACCTGCCTCCGCAACCTTCACTGGAAGCTCATTCCACACAGCTACCGCTCTCTGAGTAAAGAAGTTCCCCCTCATGTTACCCCTAAACTTCTGTCCCTTAATTCTCAAGTCATGTCCTCTTGTTTGAATCTTCCCTACTCTCAGTGGGAAAAGCTTATCCACGTCAACTCTGTCTATCCCTCTCATCATTTTAAAGACCTCTATCAAGTCCCCCCATTAACCTTCTGCGCTCCAAAGAATAAAGACCTAACTTGTTCAACCTTTCTCAGTAACTTAGTTGCTGAAACCCAGGCAACATTCTAGTAAATCTCCTCTGTACTCTCTCTATTTTGTTGACATCCTTCCTATAATTAGGCAGCCAAAATTGTACACCATATTCCAGAATTGGCCTCATCAATGCCTTGTACAATTTTAACATTACATCCCAACTTCTATACTCAATGCTCTGATTTATAAAGGCCAGCACACCAAAAGCTTTCTTTACCACCCTATCTACATGGTATTCCTAATTCACTGGAACTGTGCACAGTTCGAGTGAACTATCTACATGAGATTCCTAATTCACTGGAACTGTGCACAGTTCTTCCCAGATCCCTCTGTTCAACTGCATTCTTCAATTCCCTACCATTTACCATGTACGTCCTATTTTGATTTGTCCTGCCAAGATGTAGTACCTCACACTTATCAGCATTAAACTCCATCTGCCATCTTTCAGCCCACTCTTCCAACTGGCATAAATCTCTCTGTAGACTTTGAAAATCTACTTCATTATCCACAACACCACCTATCTTAGTATCATCTGCATACTTACTAATCCAATTTACCACACCATCATCCAGATCATTGATGTACATGACAAACAACAGTGGACCCAACACAGATCCCTGTGGCACCCCACTAGTCACTGGCCTCTAACCTGACAAACAGACATCCACCATTACTCTCTGGCATCTCCCATTCAGCCACTGTTGAATCCATCTTGCAACGCCACCATTAATACCCCACAATTGAACCTTCTTAACCAACCTTCCATGAGGAAACCTTGTCAAAGGCCTTACTGAAGTCCATATATACAACATCCACTGCTTTACCCTAATCAATTTCCCGAGTAACCTCTTCAAAAAATTCAAGAAGATTAGTCAAACATGATCTTCCAGGCACAAATCCATGTTGACTGTTCCTAATCAGACCCTGTTTATCCAGATGCTTATATTTATTATCTCTAAGTATCCTTTCCATTAATTTTCCCAACACTGACATCAAACTAACAGGTCTATAATTGCTAGGTTTACTCTTAGAACCATTTTTAAACAATGGAACAACATGCGCAGTACGCCAATCCTCCGGCACTATTCCCGTTTTAATGACATTTGAAATATTTCTGTCATAGCTCCTGCTATTTCTACACTATCTTCCCTCAATGTCCTAGGGAATATCCTGCCCGGACCTGGAGACTTATCCACTTTTATATTTCTCAAAAGTGTCAGTACTTCCTCTTCTTTGAATCTCATAGTTTCCATAGCTACTCTACTTGTTTTCCTTACCGCACAAAATTCAATATCCTTCTCCTTGGTGAATACCGAAGAAAATAAATTGTTCAATATCTCCCACATATCTTTTGGCTCTGCAGATAGCTGTCCACTCTGACTCTCTAATGGACCAATTTTATCCCTCGTTATCCTTTTGCTATTAATATAGCTGCAGAAACCCTTTGGATTTACTTTCACCTTACTTGCCAAAGCAACCACATATCTTCTTTTAGCTTTTCTAATTTTTTTCTTAAGATTCTTTTTACATTCTTTATACTCCTCAAGCACCTCATTTACTCCATGCTGCCTATAATTATTGTAGATCTCTCTCTTTGTCCAAACCAAGTGTCCAATTCTCCTTGAAAACCATGGTTCTTTTAATTTTTACTATTTCATTTCAACCGAACAGGGACATAAAGATTCTGTACTCTTAAAATTTCACTTTTAAATGTCTTCCAATTCTCGTCCACATCTTTTCCATAAAACAAAATGTCCCAATTTACTCCTTTTAAATCCTTTCGCATCTCCTCAAAGTTAGCCTTTTTTCAATCAAAAATCTCAACCCTAGGTCCAGTTCTGACGCTCTCCATAATTATATTGAAACTAATGGTTTTGTGATCACTGGACCCGAACTGTTCCCCAACGCATACCTCTGCCACCTGACCCGTCTCATTTCCTAACAGGAGGTCCAGCACCGCCCCTTCTCTAGAAGGTACCTCTATGTATTGCTGCAAAAAACAATCCTGCACACATTTTACAAACTCCAAACCACCCAGCCCATTTACAGAATGTGTTTCCCAGTCTATGTGCGGAAAATTGAAATCTCCCACAATCACTACCTTGTGCTTACTACTAATATCTGCAATCTCCTTACATATATCTTCCAATTCTCGCTCCCCATTTGGCGGTCTATAATACACCCCTATAAGTGTTGCTACCCCTTTCCCATTTCTCAGTTCCACCCAGATAGCCTACCTAGACGAGCCCTCTAATCTATCCTGCTAATGCACTGCTGTAATATCTTCCCTGATAAGCAATGCAACACCTCCACCTCTTGCCCCTCCAATTCTATCACACCTGAAGCAACGAAATCCTGGAATATTTAGTTTCCAATCACAGCCATCCTGCAACTTTTTTCACTAAACGCCACAACATCATACTTCCAGGTGTCAATCCAGGCTCTAAGTTCATCCACCTTTCTTACAATGCTCCTAGCATTAAAATATACACATTTAAGAAATCCACCCTGTCTTATTCTCTGTTTATTGTCTTTTTCCTCTTTCTCCCCTACATTTTGGGTCAGTGCTACCCTTCTCTGCCTCCTGCCTCATACACTGACTGCTAGCTTTCCCAATTTGAGTCCCTCCCCCAACCGTTCTAGTTTAAAGTCTCCCCAGTAGCCTTTCCAAATCTCCCCGCCAGGATATTGGTCCCCCCCGAGTTCAAGTGCAACCCGTCCTTTCTGTACAGGTCGCTCCTTCCCCAAAAGAGGTCCAAATGATCCAGAAACTTGAATCCATACCCACTACACCAGTCCCTCATCCACGCATTTATCCTCCACCTCGCTCCATTCCTACTCTCACTGTCGCGTGGCACAGGCAGTAATGCTGAGATTGTTATCTTTGCAGTCTTTCTCCTTAACTCTCTACCTAACTCCCTAAATTCTTCTTTCAGGACCTCTTCTCTTTTTCTACCTATGTCGTTGGTACCTATATGTACCACAACCTCAGGCTCCTCTCCCTCCCATTTCAGGATATCTTGGACACGTTCAGACACATCCCTGACCCTGGCACCAGGGAGGCAAACTACCATCCGGGCCTCCTGTCTGCGTCCACAGAATCGCCTATCCGACCCCCTGACTATAGAATCCCCTATTACAATTGTCCTCCTCTTCTTTTCCTTACCCTTCTGAGCAACAGGACCGGTCTTTGTGCCGGAGGCCCGGCCGCTGTCGCTGCCGCCAGGTAGGCTGTCTCCCCCAACCGTACTCAAACATGAGTACTTATTTTCAAGGTGTACAGCCACCGGGGGTACTCACCAGTCCCTGCCATTGCCCATTGCCCTTCCTAATTCACTGGATGTTTTCAAGAGAGTTAGGTATAGCTCTTAAGGCTAACAAAATCAAGGGATATGGGGAAAAAGCAGGATTGGCGTACTGATTTGGAATGATTTTGAAGGGGAGAAACAGCAAGTTGTATATCATTATTTATATTCATAATTTTCAGTGGTCTGATGAAGGTAGGTGTCAGCACTATAGAATCACCACTTGCTTATAATCCTGGGCTGGGAGAGGTGCATCTGGTATTTTTCACATGTTTTATATATACACCACATATTTCACAATTTATTTCATTCACATAGGGATTTAAGAATTTCCCCATTAATGGAACAGTAGTTCAGAAGTTTGCCCCAGATTGATTTATTAGATCAGGCATAGAAATATTCACCTCCCTACTTAGTCAGTTAGTAACTTCATTCTATCATTCTACAATAAAATTACTTTCAATGTTTGTGTGGTGGCTCAGAGGACAGTATTAACTATTCAAGCATCACAGATGGCATGGTGTAGCAATAAATTAAAAAAAATCAATTTGTGCTCCTCAGTATTTGTCACTTGAAAAAAGTTATTTATTAAATGGGATAAATAAAGTTGAAATAAATAAAGAAACAGAAACATAGAAAATAGATGCAACAGTAGGCCATTTGGCCCTTCAAAATCATCCAAAATCAGTATCCTGTTCCAGTGGTATGAACATTGACTTCTCTAACTTCAAATAGCCCTTGCTTCCCCTCTCTATCCGCTCTCCCCCTTCCCAGTTCTCCCAACAGTCTTATTGGCCTGGCCCACTTAGGCGACTTTTTAGGCGACAGCAGGGGACTATGCATTCGCCACATGATCGGCACATGTTCGTGGGTGCTTGCCGGGGAGTCGCCTTCATGGTCGTGAGGAGTTCTCGCATTCTGGGAACTAGTCGCGGCCTCATCATGGTTGCCGCGAATTTTTCAACGTTGAAAAATTAGCGGCGACCAGAATGAAGCCGCCATGAAGAGTAGAGATTAATTCTCGTGCCGTATGTGGGTCGCAAGGAGATCCTAGTGGGTTGCCAGGAGGTCGAAGGTTCTCGGATATTCTCGAAGTTTGTAGCCGGTGCTGACCAGTGAATTTCATTGGTTCATTGGGGAAAAAAAAACGTAAGCAGTAGTTTTCAGATCCAAGGATAACCGACCGGTATTGTTAAATGTCCACCGAACTTCACAGCCGTGTATCTCTGGCTTCTTAAAAGTTGTCTCCACACCTTCTCCCTCCTTCTCCCCCCTTCTCCCCCCCTCTCACACCCCCCCCCCCCCTCTCTTCTAAAGCACTTACCATACACTGTGCTTTGGCTGTCTTAATTCTTACCATCTTAATTCTTAACCATCTTATCCGTCTAGGGGCGCCGTATGATGGCAGCATCTGCCTACAGTCGGTCTGTTTTTCTACCTTTTTGTTAGTTTTAGTCTGTTTAAAAAAGTATGTCTTGGAGGTTTCTTAGTATGTGGTGGAAGGGGGGAGGGTAAGGGGGAAACCGTTTCTCAGTCACCTCCTGATGAGGATGCGACTATTCTCTGAGTCGCATCCTCGCCCCCCCCCCCCCCCCCCCCCCCCCCCGCGGCCACCCAACTGGATTGGCGGGGCCTTTCCTGCCGGAGACCGACCAGAGCTTCAGCGGCGGCGCAGCACTGGATTCCATCGCAGAGCGGGCGATGCCTTACCGGGATCGCCGTTTGAAGTTCTGGAGTGTTGGGCCTGCTGCTTCAACATCGTGGAGCTGTGGTTTCCGGAACTTCCAGCCGCGGGCGGCGTTGACTTCAACATCGCGGAGTCCTGGGATCCCCTTTGCCGAGGTCAGAATCTCCGCCCAGCTCGGCCTGACTTTGGGAGCCGCGGTCGCCGGTAAGAAGGGGCCGATTCGGAAGTCCAAGCCGCTGAGAATGTTCTTTCGTTCCGACGTCGGAGTTCCATCATCCCGGCGAGAAGGCCTCATCATCGGGCCGTCGAACAGTGGAGAACTCGAGAGGCCCCGACTACGGGTGAACAACAAAGAGGAGGATGACTGAACTTTGGTGCCTTCCCTCACAGTGGGAAACTTTGATTCCGCTGTGTGGCGATGTTTATGTTAAAGTCTATCGTGTGTTGTGTTCTTTTTTATTCATATGGCTGTACGGTAACCCAAATTTCACTGTACCAATTGGTGCATGTGACAATAAATGTAACTTGAACTTGAACTTAATTACAGCGGCAACCTTCATGTATATCACGGTGAGTGTCTGTGTCACCTTGGCTTTGCACCGTGTGAATTTCAGACAGCGCTCCCCCCCGCTTCCCCTGTCCCCCGCCTTTGTGATGTGTTTCTGTGTGTGTGTGGGTGTTCCACTCTAACAGTCGTCACTACAGTTGTCAGTTTTTCAGGCGACTGCCGGAAACTTGACAGTCGCCAGCAGATGCCTAAAAAATCGCCGTAGTGGTTCAGGCCCATTACTGCCTCCAACTACATTCTATCTTTGTCCCGCCCACTCCCCTGACATCAGTCTGAAGAAGGATCTCGACCCGAAACGTCACCCATTCCTTCTCTCCAGACATGCTGCCTGTACTACTGCGGTGCTCCAGCATTTTGTGTTTACCTTTGATTTACATCAGCATCTGTAGTTCTTTTTTATTATTTTATTTTGGCATCATGTTCAGCACGGATATTGTGGGCCGCGGGGCCTGTTCCTGGGCTGTACTGTTCTATGCTCTATGTCCTTGGGAAATGAGATGAAAAAAAGTCTCCTTTACTGTTAATCACAGAATCTGGCCAATTTCTTGCTGTTTTATGACATTTTATTGTCCGCTGCCTATTTACTATGATTTATTTTTGTGCTCTGTTAATTACTTTAGCCAGATACTGGAAGAACCATGGAACACCTAAGTCTGTCAGAACCACAAACTCATAAAACCATGAAACAGCAAGTTGTATATCTTTATTTATATTCATAATTTTCACTGGTCTGATGAAGGTAGGTGTCGGCATTATAGAATCACCACTTGCTTATAATCCTAGGCTGGGAGAGGTGCATCTGGTATTTTTCACATGTTTTAAATATACACCACATATTTCACAATTTATTTCATTCAGATAGGGATTTAAGGATTTCCCCTTTAATGGAACAGTAGTTCAGAAGTTTACTTTTTGACGTGCCCCAGATGAATGTATTAGATCAGGCATAGAAACATTCACCTCCCCACTTAGTCAGGTGGTAACCTCATTCTACCATTGGCCCGTTGAACAATAAAATTATTTTCAATGTTTGTGTGATGGCTCAGAGGACAGTATTAATCATTGATGCATCACAGATGGCATAGTGTAGCAATAAATTAAAAAAATCAATTTGTGCTCCTCAGTATTTGTCACTTGAATGGCCTTGACATGTTAACTGGTGCCACCAGTACTGTGGTTAATTGGACAGAGTATTTGTAATTCTTTGGATTGGCTTTTACGCTGCAGAATGATATAGACTATGGACTTGCCCATTCCTCAACAAGCCTTGTAGCGTGGCCTTGCATAAATGTTAATTAACTTTGATGAGAGTGCAACCAGCTTTATTTCTTCTTGAATGAATAAAAATGCCTGCACACATTGCAAGGTTTGATTTATGCATAATTTTCAGGAGGGTAATCATCGGAAATGTTGACTGTACACTCGGCAGCATTTTGTTTTCGACTGATATACAAAACTCATAATCCCCTTTTCCAAATTGCATGCTTGCAGATGTAAAGGAGTAGGATGTGGGATGTGCTTGCATTGGAATACATGGAAAGGAATTATAAGTCAATGTTTGTTTTGACTTAACAATTTTTCCCAAATAAAATTCCTAACAATTACAGTTAATATCATTAGCTGAATTAGATTCCCAGTAAGAAAGACAAGGAAGTTCTGCACTTGGAAATCTTCACTTGAATAAGATACTTGGCTGGGAAAAGACGAGGTATTTTTTTGGGAGAAGACTGCAGGTAACTTTTGAATGGTTCAAATAATAAACCGATAAATTTCACATTTCCGATAGGATGTTAATATCTTTCAAAATAACGTGTCATCGAACAATAATTCTGTGGATGTGAACAGTCAGTTTATATTTCATATGGCTGACTAATGTGAGCGGGGAAAGATTTAATAGGGACGAGAGGCAACCTTTCCACAGAGGGTGGCGTGTGCATGGAACGAGATGCGAGTGGTAGTGGTAGTGGTAGTGGAAGGTACATTTACAGCAATGAAAAGACGCTTGGACAGGTACATAGATAGGAAAAGTTTGGAGCGATGTGGGCCAGGTACAGAGGGGTGGGACTAGCTTGGTTGGGCAACTTGGTCAACATGGATGAGTTGGACCGAATGCCCTGAATCCATGCTGTATAGATCTATAATCATTGATCCTGTGACTTTTATTTTGTTGAGTTGGCTTATTGTAATCTAGTTTTAAGTTTACCAGAAACAACAAAGGCTATGAGGCCAGGCACAATCCCAGTTCTAATGTTTGTTCCAAAACTCATCATGCCTCTAACCAAGTTGTTTTTACAGGATGTGTACAATACTCGCTTTGATGCAACAGTATGAATTATTGCCCATGTTTGTGCTGTTGACAAAAGTAGGGCAAATCCAATCTGGCCAGTTACTGCCCCATCACTCTGTATATTAATCATCCGCAAAGTGATGTTAGTTAATAGTTATGGTGCACTAGGGCATCATTTACCAACTAATAATCATGAGACAATGCTCAATTGGGGTTCCTCTAGAATAACTCAGCATCAGACATCATTGTAAGCAAGGATTAAAGAGCTGAATTCCAGAAAATGAAGTGACATTGACTGAACTTGATGTCACGGGGAAATATGACCAAATATGCCATTAGAAACTATGCTGATAATTCAACCATTGGGATTGAAGGAGGAATAAAACTCCTCCTCTGGAGACACACTTGATGAGGAGGGAGATAGTTTTGGTTGTTGGCTGATAATCACCTGAGCCCCAGGTCAACAATATAGAATGCCTGTGGGGCATTGAGCAGATACTTCATTCCAGAGGGCCCTCCTGTGACATGGAGCAGGCTACAAGAAGTGACAAGGTCTCAGATGAACTATGTCAGGAACCGAGCTGGAATGATCCGAATGTCTTTTGACAGTGGCTGCTGTTTGTCTTGATACTGTTTTTAACCATCACTGGTAAAGCTATTAAAATAAACTATTCAAACGGTCATGTGTCATTAATAGACAAAAAAAAATCTAAAAATAAGTTGAATTAAAGGCACATTGTTACTAGAAATTAATTAAAACTTTCAGATCAAGTTAAGGAAGTAGACAATCTGCATGTCATGTCATAAGGTCAAAAGTGATAGGAGCAGAATGAGGCCATTCAGCCCACTCGGCCCATCGTCCTTTTCCCTGTCGGGTCTCCGTTGTCGTTGGGGCCTAGCACCATGGAGCCGGAACGACCTGGGGGCTCCAGTCGCGGAGCCTGCGGACTTACCATCGTGGGGCTGGCCGGCTTCGGAGCGTGGA
This sequence comes from Leucoraja erinaceus, assembly GCF_028641065.1. Classification (NCBI taxonomy): domain Eukaryota; kingdom Metazoa; phylum Chordata; class Chondrichthyes; order Rajiformes; family Rajidae; genus Leucoraja; species Leucoraja erinaceus. Next base: position 31,407,112 of record NC_073395.1, on the reverse strand, counting down.
GAGCTGTGGTGGCGCGCGGCTGCAACCCGACTTCAGAGCTCGGAGGCTCCAGCTGCAGGTCCGGTGGATGGTGACATCAGGAGCTCGAGGGTCCCAGGTGGGAGACCGCTTTTCGGAGCTCCCGCAATGGCAACTTCTCCCGCCCGAGTTGCGGGGTTGAAAATGACCTGGAGCTGGGGCTTACATCGCCCGGCGTGGCTTTAACGGCTGTGGAACTTACCATCGCCCGCCGGGGGCTCCAACATTAAGACCCGGAGCAGGGCTTTACATCACCCGGCGCGGCTTTTACGGGCGCGGGACTTGCCATTGCCTGCCGGGGGCTTTAGCATCGGGAGAGGATGGAGAGCAAGGGAGAGACAAGACTTTGCCTGTTTGTGTGAATTGTGTTGGTTGTGTGTCTTGTAAATTTGTTTCTTGTTGTTGTATGACTGCAGAAACCAAATTTTGTTTGAGCCTCATTTGAGGTTCATCCCTCATCCCTCCTAACCCCATTCTCCTGCCTCCTACCCATAACCCATGCATCAGTTTCCCCAGGATAGTGACTGCATTCAAATGAACGGGATAAACCTGTGGGGACAGCATTTGACTTTTCATTTGTCTCCAACTACCATGCTTCAAGGCATTTGTGCAGAAGCCAGAGGTGAGCTGAAAGGTTGAGCAGCAGACAGCCGGTGGTGCTCCTCACAACCATCAGTTCAAGGTAAATATAATCCAACCCATTATATAATTGAACGCTTACCCTTCAGTGCTTTCTCTTCCACATTGGGAGAATTGAATATACAGATTCGGTGCTCATAATACAAATATCTCTATTAGCCTCTCAAATATATTCATGAGCTTCACACTTCATCACACTCTAACTCCGACTTCTTTGTTCTCAACCTCCAAATAAAAATTAATGAATTTCACAGAAGCCTCATGAGAAGAACCTTATCTGTCGATAAGGCAATTTGCAGCTTCCAGACTCTTTCGGATCATTACTGCTGCTCATGTTATTTTTATACAGCAGACTTTTGAAATGGGTAGCAACACACACACAAAACAGAAATGGCAAAAGCAAAGGTGGTTTAATAGAGATAATGATATGAGAAATTGAGACGGGGAGTGAAGAAATAACTGCTTTGTTCACTGTAAAATATATGGCAAATGTATCAAAAACAGAGAACAAATGTTATAATGGCAGTAACGAACCGATAGTGAATATTACTAAGTGGGAATCATTGGTGATATTAAGAGACTAAACCTCCACCTTCTCATTAAACCAAGCAGATCTGCTCATCCATAGAACCTGACCCTGCTGTCGTCCTCATTTCACTACTAGGTTTTCTGAGCTGTACACCATTACATTTAAATCAAGCTACCAAGTGCACTGTAGAAAGCTGATAAAAATATTTAAATGAACTTTAAGGAGAGGCCACAGACAACTCACTGCTGTGGGGGAATTAAAGTTCAACTTCCCTTGAATTAATTCTGATTTGAGACTGCCATTGTTATCATGGAATCACTGAAAACTCTTCTCATTCCAATGTAATACCATACCAAAAATTCTAGGCGAAGAAATTAAAGAATTCGACATAGGGCTCCAATTGTTCATTTAATTTTATGAAGTAAATGAAGTGTTTCAAATAACTTTCAAACTGAATCTTCCCTATCTTCTTCACAGAATTAATGTATTAATAAATTAATAAATGATATAAAAATGAGGCATTGCGTGTTGATATTAATTCTTTAGTAATCCGATACTTAATACTCTGTATTAAAATGGCTTCAGATGAACAAACTGATTTGTAATTTGTTCATTGAGTGGAAAAAGGCCCTTCTGTCCAACCTGCCCATGCTGCCCAAGATGTCCATCTACACTAGGCCCACCTGTCTGCACTTGGCCCATATCCCTCAAAACCTTTTTCCTATCCATGTACCTGTTCATTCAGGCACATTTCATAATGTGCACACCTGCAAACTAATCATTACCCAACTCCTTCTGAAGAACTGACTGATTAAGTTTTTGGGATAAGTCACGTTGTATAATCCCTGTGAATTTTGCTCTTTACCTTTGTGAAATCCATTGGAAATTGCATTGTGCGTAGAACATTGCACGATTTATGTGTTGGTAGGAACTGCAGATGCTGGTTTACACTGAAGATAGACACAAAATGTTGGAGTAGCTCAGATTAACTCCAAAGGCAGCATCTCTGGAGAGAAGGAATGGGTGACATTTTGGGTCGAGACGTCAAAACATAAAATTCTGGAGAAGGGTCGCAATGCGAAACATTACCCATTGCACCATTAATGGTTTCATGTAAATAAAAACAAGGATTAGTGGTACGGCTGCACCACGGATTTTTTATAATTACAATGAAAGAATATGTGAGATAAATGCACATTAAAGGAAGGCTTGTAGGAAACAAATCCGATTCCTGATAATTCTGGTGTTCAGCTAGTGCATTTATCTGCATAATTGAGAATCACTGGATTAATTATGCCTACATGTACAGAGTATGATCCAATATTGCATTTCACAACATCCTTAGCTATTCAATGCTATTGTTGAATGCAATAAATTATCTGTATAATTAAACTATTATAAATAAACTTAATTATATGGACAAAAGTGAAATACTGTATTAGAATGATTCCAATGAAGCAAATGATTTGCAATTTATTCACTTTGAACCGCTTCACACTGCACACTTGTTTGCTTGACAGTGTCCAAATCTACTTGTCGAACTGGTTGATTTGTCATCTTTAGTTAAGTTGTAATGTATAATTTCCATGAATTTCCCATTTTGGGTCATGGCATATAATAGTAAGATTAAACGAGAACTTACCAGTTTGAAGTTTGATCTTTATTTTATGAGGAGGAACGTTGAGGGAATACGTGAAAGAAACCCGCTACGACGCATGCGTGTCATCCTTCAAAGCAGCGGTGTGAGGTCACAGATACACTATAATGACCTAAAATAGTAAGATTATTAAAGAGATACCAGTTTAAGATATGACCATTCGAGGGTGGGAGCGGAGGGCACGTATTCCCTCAACGTTCCTCCTCATAAAATAAAGATCAAACTTCAAACTGGTAAGTTCTCGTTTAATCTTACTATTTTACTTCGGAGTCACGTGAGTGACTACGTGAAAGATTTCAAAGCTCTGTGACCTCATGCCGTGGAAACGAGTCCATGCTTCACAACTGCCTTGGTAGTTAGGGAGAAATTGTTAATTATATTCAAAACATTCATACCAATTATTTAATGGAAATGATAAATAATATCGAATTAATTCAAATCATAACCCTGTATTCTTCAGGGATAAATTATCATACAGAACTTAAAATGTTCCCCGAAAAACGTTCCCATACTGCTAACTGGTTTGTTATAACATTTCTGAAACGTTTTCTCCGACAACCATCCTGCAATCCTGAGGATTTGGTCCATGGATACATCAAGGCGTTTTGCTGCGGATGTAGCTGCAGCCCTGGTGGAGTGATAATTAAATATGTTATTGTCCACTCCCGCCTATCATAACCCATATTTCAGCCACCGCGAAATGGTCTGAGTTACACTCTATGGTACAGTTTCTTATAGCTGATTAAACGCCAATTCCTTGCCTCTGATAGCCTTTGTATTTTCACTGTATAACAAAAAACGTGCTTCACTATACAGAGGCGTTTGTCCTCCGGGTAGGCCATCAATTCTATGACCTGTCCCGCTGATCCTGGCCTATTTTGTTTAATAATACGGTCCTGGATCACAAACCACAAACTACGTGCCGCAATAGTGAAGCCATCCAGTCTTACTTTTAGCAATAACTGGAGCTTATGCGCTGTGACTAGCGCCATCAGCATTACCATTTCTAGTTAGTTATCCAGATTTAATGCTGTAGCCGGCGACCAATTCCTTAGCAAGGTCAAAGCCACACTTACATCCCAGATATAGTTGTATCTTATTTTTGGTGGCTTGGTGTTAACATATCCTCTAAAAATTTTAACTACCAGAGGATGTGATCCCACAGACTGTCTTACTGTTCCTTGCCACCAATAACTTGACAATGCACTTTTGGCACTATTCACAGTGCTGAAACTCAGTCCTCCATATTGCAGGCTGGTGAGAAACTCTAGCACCGCCGGAACATCCTTATTTCTGTGGTCCAGAAAGTTATTATGGCAGTAATTAGTCCATTTTAATATGACCTAAATACTGTTATTGTGTAGACCTTCTTCGTGCTGCTGTGATCATGTCCACAGTTCTTTTGATAGCCCCATGTCCCGTAGCGGTGTTTTAGAGTCTACAACCTACTAAATCAATATTTTCTATGACATGGATAGCTATCCTCAGTTACTGGATGCACCAGCAACTTAGGACTATGTCTTACCGTTATACATGGTTCCAGCACCATGTCCTTCCTGTTGAATTTCCCTTAGTACCCCAAATTTATAAAGTAGAAAAGGAGGTAATACATAAATGAAAACCCTCCCCTAGTGCAGTGGAACAGCATCTGTAGCTTCTGCCTCAGGATCTGGTACCAATGATACATACCTCGGTAACTGGTGATTTAACCCTGGATGCAATTCTAATATCCGGCCTTACATACTTTACTGATTTTAGCAAATACTGTTCTATGCAACATCCATTCAGTACTTTCAATAAATTTTTCGTGACCTGGTGTCTGCCACTGAATTAGTATCCCTGGTAGATACGTAGCCGATAACCAAATATTCCTTTGGACACACCATTGCCAAATTGAATTTGCCAATTCATCACAAGATTTTGATATCTTTCCACCCATATGACTTATATATGCCATCACCGAGGTATTATCTATCTACCATCTAACATGCTGCAGTTTCATTCCTGAGCAATAAGATTTTAGCCCATGAAATGCACTTAACATTTCTAACCCTTAGTGTTATGTAGGTTAGCTTCTTATATATTCCATCTCCCCCATAGCTCGAGATGGTATCAGTTGTACCGTAACCAATTGCACTGGCATCTGTTTGTAATAGCACAGACGGGTTGTGAATAACTATTGGGTTTGGAGCAATACTTAACATTGTATTCCCAACATTGTAATTCTTTTATAGCTTCTATCATTAGCTCCATTGGCCAAAATAAATGACCTCTATAATTATGAGCCCATTGAAACTCTGTGGCTTTCCATATTAGTAAAGTCATTAACATATTAAATGTGTTAATGGTGTCAATTTTGACTTAAGTGGATGGACAATGAATCCCAGCTGTTCAAACAATTGTTTAGTGGCAACCACTGCCTAACATGCCGATTCATAAGTTATTTCCCACAATAAGGATATCATCCAACTATACCATTACTCTATGATTTTGGTGTTGCAGCAGTCCCAACGCTGGTATAAAATTTTTCCCCCCTGTTGGATATTGAATAGCAAGGATCTTAAAGATTAATACTTGCCATACAGTAGCCTGCTGAAAACTAAGTCTTTAGCCCTGCTAAAAGTATCCATCTTTAAAATGAATATATTGCACAACATTGTGAAGCATTGATAATCCATAATAATACGGCAACCCCCATCTTTCTTATTTCTAATAAAGATGTTTGAGACAAATCCTGTTGTTCAGGTTTGGTTTATTCCATTACCAGCATGTATATCAGTCCCGTTTATGTTGTACTGGAGAGTTTTGTTTGAGTAGAAACTCTATCAGATACCCCTTAAAACTGCTAAGGATGTATCTGTCCATAGATATATACACCAAGCTTCAACATGAAGTTGCAATGTCCCTCCAACTTCCGTGCTCCCTTATAATGCTGGAGCCCCAAATTCACCTACCTCCATGGTTATTGGTGGTAACCAAGTTATTTTTCTTGGTTTCATACGCGGTTGTGGAGAGCCTAAAGGTTAATGTTAGGGTAGATGCTGACGTAGACTTTTGCATCGTCCACAGTGGTCGTCCCGGGCCAAACCCTAAACAGGACGCTGCTGCTGGGTACCTCTGCCCAATTCTTTGTAGTATAATTACAAAAACACTACCTCTCTTAGGATGCACATAAGGTTAATGTCTTCCCCAGATATCCTTTGGATGCTTTAATCAGCCCCAAAGTCGAGCCTCCTCGCCAATTCTTTTACCTGTTTAGACAGGTCCTCCCCCCCCAAATAACGGGGTCTATAGCCCTTTGCTTACATAGTATAGCGAACTAGGGTCTAGAGCTGGCTGAATGGCCCTTCAAACTGCACATCGTAAAAATTAGTGCTAATGGCATCCTTGTGGTTACTAATTTTCCACCTTTTTTAACATGCGGGCCAAAGCTGTTATGCCCGCCATGAGACCTTTCAGAGTATTACGGATTTTTAATATCCCGACTCCTAACGGCCTTCCCAACATGTCTGCAAATGCATCTGTAACAATGGCTACATTAAGAGCACCACAATATCCCGGGGTAAGAAAGCCTTGCCAACACTTCAGCAAAAATATTTAGCTTGACGTTGGTGGGTGGACTCACAGTCCTTCAATACTCACAGCCACCTTCTCGAGATCATTCTCAGTGTGTTTCTGCTGGCAGCACTGGCTCATCATGTTCAGCAGGTTGTTCACCTGCTCAGATTTTACCCCGTCAGACCTTCCATACCCTCCTCAGAGGCGTCTGACATTTCATGCAGCCCTTATGGCAAACTGCTGTGGGACTTATATTTATTTGCCCACTGTGGCTTTCCTCCAATCCCGGAGCCTGCCACTGTGGAGAAATTTCCTCCAGCAACCGCTCCAGCCGACTTACATGCTCTCGGGCACTAGTCGTCGCGGGTGCTTTAATATATGGGACCGCTCCTGCCGACCTTCGTGCTCTCTGGCACTAGTCGCACGCGGTATTTCCCGCAGCCGGTCCCCATGCCTATGGGCACTGGTTGCTCCCCATAGTCCCGGTACTCACGGGCACCTCTACCCATTTAGGGTGAAATTTGGCACTCGCTCCCTTATGGGAGATGCTGGTGCCGACATTCATTGCTGCCTGCTGCTGGTCATTAAGCAGGAACAATTCTGTGTGGCAGCACTTCAGCTCTATACTGACATCAGTAGCTGGCTGCCTGCTGTTCAGAACACAGCAGTAACGACCTGTGGCTGTGCCCTGACGTCCTTTGCTGGCTGCCTGCTGCTCTTCACAATACAGCAGCAAACGTCTGGAAAAAAGAACCAAAATGTAAGGGAAATTTGTTCTTACCTGTACTGGTTTTCAGACTGTCGTTTGGGAGGAACGTCCTTCCTCCCGCAGCCCCACGGACCCCGTAGCGTAGGTCCTTGGGCTGCTGTCGGCTGTCGGCTACGGAGTAGTCCTGCTCTCTTCCGGGTCCCGCAGCCGCTTCAATCGGCCCCAGAGCCGCTAGCGACTGCATCCAAGATAGACTGCTTAGTCTGGAAACCCCCGGGACGTGTTGCTTCGCTTCCCGCCCGGCAGCAGTCAATCTTGCCGGTGCGGGGAGCGACGTCGGGCACAGCTGTTCTGCTGCTGCTAAAAATAGCTTTTTAGGAATCCTCTCTGGAGGATTCGCGCATCGGCTGCTGCTGGCTGCTGGCTGTCCGCTGTTTCCGCGGTTCTCCCCTCCAGCTTCCCGCAGCTCCTTGCCTTTCCTACCTGCAAGGTAAGTGGGAAAAATGTTGCAGTCTCTTACCTGCTTCTTTGCATTTCCCTCTAGGGAGACGTCCTCTCCCATGTCTGACTCGTTCAATGCGTATATGCGATATGACACGCATGCGTCTTAGCGGGTTTCTTTCACGTAGTCACTCACGTGACTCCGAAGTAAAATGGGCATATGCTACTGGTTGAATCACAACCTCAATAAGTAGTTTAAGAAAGAACTGCAGACACTGGTAAAATCGTGACCCGAAATGTCGCCAATTACTTCTCTCTGTAGATGCTGCCTCACCCGCTGAGTTACTCCAGCAATTTGTGTCTACCTCAATAAGTAGCACTGGTGCACCTGAAGTTGGCATTTTTCCCAACTGCACGGAGGGAAATTGTGGAACTAAACCTGAAATAGAAACATAAAATGCTGAAACTGCTCAGCAGAACAGAACCTAGGAGCATACCAATTTGAAGCAAGAATTGGTTATACAGTTCCCTAAGTCTGTCCTGTTATTCCATAGATGATCGGAACCTAACCTTAAATCCACAGCCCTGCCTGATATGCCATAACCGTATAGTTCCAAGCTCAACCTGTCTCAACCTTGAATATAAATACACCAGCTCTCAAGGTGTGTAAGAAGGAACTGCAGATGCTGGTTAAAACTAAAGTTCAACATAAAATGCTGGATAAACTGAGCGGGTCAGCCAATATCTTTGGAGAAAAGGAATAGGCAACGTTTCAGGTCGAGAAACGTCACCTATTCCTTTTCTCCACAGATGCTGTCTGACCTGTTGAGTTACTCCAGCTCTTTGTGCCTAACCTCAGCTCTCAAGAATTGGGACTCCTAAAGATTTCATGGCCTCTGAGAGATGAAGTTCCTCCCCATTTCCATCCTAAATGGTGGATCCTTACTTTGTAACTTAAACTCCTTGTTCTAGATTTCCCTGCAAGGGGAACCATCTTCTCAGCATGTTTCCTGTCAAGCTCCCTCAGAAAGATATGTGTCAGGCAGGATCCATGGAGAGAGAACCAGAGTTAATGCTTCCAGTCAATCTCACAGTCTCCATCACAAGAAATAGACTATTGACTGATGTCTATTATAAACCAACTGACTCCCACAACTATCTTGACTGCACTTCTTTCCACACAGTTTCCTACAAAGACTCTATCCCCTACTCCCAATTCATCGGGCCACACCGCATCTGCACCCAAGCTGAAGTGTTCCATGCTAGAACATCCGAGATGTCTTCATTCTTTAAGGAACGGGTAGATGAGGCCCCCACTCGTGACTCCTCTGTGCCCCACAGCACTGTCCTTGCCACCCCCCCAGTCTCAAAAGAGGCAGAGTCCCCCTAGTCCTTACCTTCCACCCCATCAGTCTTCGCATACAACACATAATCCTCCGAAATTTCCACCACCTCCAACAGGATCCCATCACTTGCCACATTTTCCCATCTCCGCCCCTTTCCACCTTCCGCAGAGACTGTTCCCTCTGCAACTCCCTAGTTAATTCATCCCTTCCCACCCAAACCACCCCCTCCCCAGGTACCTTCACGTGCAACAGCAAAAGATGCAACACCTGTCACTATACCTCCTCCCTCGACTCTGTCCAGGGACCCCAACAGTCCGTTGTTCAAGAAGTGGACTCTTATGCCCCTGTCCCACTTAGAAAACCTGAACGGAAACCTTTGGAGACTTTGCGCCCCACCCAAGGTTTCCGTGTGGTTCCCGGAGGTTGCAGGTGATTGCCGGAGGTTGCAGGTAGTGGAAGCAGGTAGGGAGACTGACAAAAACCTCCGGGAACCTCACGGGAACCTTTGGGACGCAAAGTCTCCAGAGGTTTCGGTTCGAGTTTCCTAAGTGGGACAGGGGCATTATACATCGGCGAGACCAGACGCAGACTGAGCGATCGTTTCACGGAAAACCTTTGCTCAGCCCGCGTGAACCAATCTGATCTCCCAGTTGCTGGTCACTTTAATTCTCCTTCCCATTCCTACACAGATCTTTCTGTCCTCAGTCTCCTCCATTGTCAGAGTGAGGCTAAACGCAAACTGGAGGAACAACATCTCATATTTCGCTTGGGCAGCTTACCCTTTGGTATGAATATTGATTTCTCTCACTTCAAGTAGCCCTGGAATTCCCTCTCTCTCTCTATCCCTCCCCCACCCAAGTCGCACTAGCTTCTCATTTTCACTCTACAAACAGCTAACAATGGCCGGTTTCCTTTATCATCGTTACTTTTTGCATATCTTTCATTCGTTGTTCTTTATCTCTGCACATCATCGTCTATATCTCTCGTTTCCCTTACTCTAACCATTCTGAAGAAGGGTCATGACCCGAAACAACTCCCAATTCTTCTCTCCAGAGATGCTGCCTGTCCTGCTGAGTTCCTGCAGCTTTTTGTGTCTATCTTTGGTTTAAACCAGCATCTCCAGTTCCTTCTTACACAGTCAATGACATTGTTTGGAACTAGGTAAGTGTAACTTTTGATGGTTTTAACCAGGTAGCAAAGCAGGGAGAATATCAAAGTACTCTGTAAATGGCTCGATTGTAATCAAGTATTGTCTTTCTGCTGACTGGTTAGCATGCAACAAAAGCTTTTTACTGTACCTCAGTACACATGACAATAAACTAAAACTAATCATTGAAAAAAAGTAAGAGAGGGGAAGGAATGGCAATTGCAGAAATGAAGCAAATCCAATCTGGTGCGATAGGTTCAAGATCTGAGAACCTGAAAAAAACAAAGTGGATTATACCTGGCAGAAAGGAAAGAACAAATTAAAAACAAAAGATGGGCTTAGAGGAGTTGTGCAAGGCAACAATGGATAATAAGAACCAAAAGACAAAAAGCCCCTCGAGCTTATCCTGGCATTCGATAAGATCACAGCTGATATGATAACTGATCGACACTCCCATCTGCTCCATATATCCCCTGTTTAAAAAAAATCTTCTGATCTGTGCCTTGAATATATTCAATGTCTGAAAAATCCAAAGTCTGACACGATTGCTTAAATATCTGAACAATTTAGCACTCACTACTGTCACACTCTACAAGCTCGAAGTTTAGTTTAGTTTATAGAATTTGGCGACTTATTTATATAGAGATACAGCGTGGAAATGGGCCCTTCTGCCCATCGAGTCCGCGCCGACCTGCGATCACCACATACACTAACACTATCTTACATACTAGGGACCATTTTTATGACCTATTGAAGCCAATTAACCTACAAACCTGTATGTCTTTGGAGAGTCGGTTGAAACCAGAGCACCCAGTGAAAACCTACGCAGTCAGAGGGACACAAAAAGCTGGCGTAACTCAGCGGGTCAGGCAGCATCCCTGGAGAAAAGGTATAGGTGACATTTTGGGCCGACATCCTTCTTCAGACGGAGAGTCGGGAAATGGAGACGAGAGATATAGATGGTGATATAGAGAGATATACAACGAATTAAAGATATGCAAAAATGTAACAATGATAAAGGAAGTTATCTGTGGGCTATGTGAAAACAAGTTATACAGACTCGTCGAGTTATTCCAGCTTTTTGTGTCTATTTTCGGTTTAAACCAGCATCTGCTATTCCTTCCTACACACTCAGTCACAGGGAGAACATACAAACTCTGTACAGACAGCACTGGTAGTCAGGATCAAACTTGGGTCTCTGGCACTGCAAGGTAGCAACTCTACTGCTGCGTCGCTATGTCGCCCTCAAAGGATTAAGCATGGAAACAAGCCCTTCGACCCACAAGTCTATGCCGACCATCGATCACACTAGCTGCCTGCTGTGTCACTTTCTCATTCACTCGCTACACATTACGGGCATATTTATTTATTTACAGTGGCCAATTAACCCACAACCCTACACATCGTTTGGATACGAGAGGAATACAGAACATTCAAAGGAAACCATTTGGTCACAGGGAGAACATGCCAACTCCATAGGAACAACACTCAAGTTATGTTCAAATGCGAGTCTCTGGCACTGTGTTGCTCTCTTTGTTACTCTTTTCTTTCCTGTTTGACTAGAGCTAATAATACTATACTAATAATACAACTGCTATTACTAATAATAATATTAATAACAACAATTCTGAGTCCCCTCTAATTCTCCAGGTTCTCTAAGGCTCCTCAGAACCTACTGAACACCTGAGGCTCAGGATCCCCCACACAATCTGGTCACTTAAATGATTACTGCATCCAGTCTTTCCTGACTTCCCTCTGTCCCAACCATTTGCATTGAATCTTCCAGACACTCATACAACCCGCTCAAATATTTGCCGTAAATATTTGAAAGGAGTTCAGAACGGCAGGCTTGGAAATGGTCCTCTGCACATGGAGACTGGTGGGGTGAATGGTGGGGAGGGACAGGAGGTACGATGCCAGTTGAGATACAGGAGTCCAAACAGACGCAGTCCATGGATGGCTACTTCCGTAACGTAAACCTTCCCACCCTCAGTTTCACCTTTCACTAGCGTGGAGTGCGACATTTTTGTAGTTCACATAGGATGTCATTTCCTCAGAGAAACCAAACCAGTTCATCCAAAAGGAAACAATGTCAAGCGCAATTGTTAGATGTCTGCATGGGAGGAAATGGCCATTAGTAAACTAACTACTTCACAACGAAACAGAAATTTTCTTTCTATGCAGACACAAGTGACTGTAGTTTTTCCAATTTGGAACAAAAAACAAACTGCTGGGTGAGCTCAGCAGGTCAGAGAGCATCTGTGGAGGGAAATGAACAAATTGTCTCCACCCAAAATATCAACTATGCATTTCCCTCCTCAGATGCTACCTGACTCACTGAGTTCCTCCAGCACTTTGCTAGTTTTGTTTTTTTCTTTCCCGATCAGTTGCATCTTTTAATTTCTCATCCGTTTGCTTTTACCTCAATGGTTACTGATGGAATTTATGTTTAAAGTTAGATTCATAGAATCATACAGTATGAAAACAGGCTCATCGGCCCAGCTTGGCCAGACTGACCAACATGTCCCATCTACATGAGTCCTACCCTACTGCACTTGGCCATATCCCTCTAAACCTATCCTATTCATGTACCTGTCTAAATGTTTTTGTTAAACAATGTGATAGTACTTACCTCAACTCCCTCCTCCGACAGCTCGTTCTAAATACTCAGCATGCATTGTGTAAAAAAGTTATCCTTCAGGTTCCAATTAAATCTTCCCCTCCTCACCAAAAACCTCTGCTTCTCGATTCCTCTACTCTAGTCAAGAGACTCTGTTATATATGTTGTATATTTTTTTCTAGTGCTATGTTTTTCTCGTTGCCTCTCTTTATCTCTGTAACGGACTATTAAATTTTTTGCTGTTCATACTACAATATTCATCTGAAAAGCACAGAAAAACGTCTTAAGATGCTTCACTGAGACTTCATGTGTTTCTGTATATTCCTATGTTTTCCCAGTGAACTAATTCCCTTTCTCCCCGCTGCATTGTCGAGATAATTTTTCCATCTTTATTTTACTTCTGATTTGTTTATTGATCCATTTTAGGTCATGCTTGTCTAGTCTGAACTTACTGATCCGAGGAATTTGTTTATATTGCATGTTCAGCATTAAGCTGTATTTCCTTAAGTGTTCCATATTTTTTCAATCAGCTATTAATAATGCTTGACAAGGAACTAATGGTGACTATATATCAGTACCTTCATAGACTTCAGCAGTAATACTTCTTACTTTGGAATAGCGCATGTCTGTTGGGATAACAGGTTGCAAAGCAAACAAGAATGCATTTTTATTTTAAATTTGTGCATTTTGAAAAATTACAGCATACAATATATTTTATCCTGAGCTCCCTGTGTGATTTATGACTGTGACATGCTATATTTGAAGGGTCAAAAATATCAGGTTTATTAATTGTTAATAAAAACAAGAATAAATTTTAATAGTGTGTGATCCAACTTGCAAAATTCCAGTCTGGCTTTCATTCATAACAATGGATGACTCAACGCTGTCTCTAGTGTCATGATTGGTGTCTTAACCTAGAGATATGATGCAGTCTTTGAGAAGTTTTGTCCATTTAGTAGTGCAGGAAGCATTGGGATGGGGAACTAACAAAATGTAGTTTTAGATGAAAGAATTGCAAGACAATTCAAGGGTAGCACGGTGGCGCAGCGCTAGAGCTGCTGCCTTATAGCGCCAGAGACCCGGTTTCAATCCTAACCACAGGTGCTTGCCTGTATGATCTACCTGTGACCTGCGTGGTTTTTCCCAAGGATCTCTGGTTGCCTCCCACACTCCAAATACATACAGTTTTGTAGGTTACACAAAAAAAGCTGGAGAAACTCAGCGGGTGCAGCAGCATCTAGTTTTGTAGGTTAATTGGCTTGGTAACATTCTAAATTGCTCCTGGTGTGGGCAGGATAGTATTAGTGTGCGGGGATCACTGGTCGGCACGGACTCAGTGGACCGATGGACCTGTTTCGGTGCTGTATCACTAAACTAAAACCAAATAGGCTCAATCAACTGATGTTAAAAGAACTAATAAATGAAGAAATTTAGCAACAAATGAAACTTTGAAACCTTGTATCTGAAAAGACATAATCTTTGTTTTGCTAGTGTGTTGGATAGGATAAAGGATGTTGGATGAGAACAAGAGCGACACAGGGTTTCTTGACCTGGACAGTTTATTGGCACTGTGAGAAGTGCTGTTTGTTCTGCTTAACACACAAGTTCTAGAAGGAAGGCTGACAATCAAAACAAACAGGGAGAATTTACACTTACACCAAGCCAATTAGCCTACAAACCTGTACGTCTTTGGAGTGTGGAAGGAAACCGAAGAACTTGGAGAAAACCAGCGCAGGTCACGGGGAGAATGTACAAACTCTGTACAGACAAGCACCCGTAGTCAGGTTCGAACTTGGAACCCGGTGCTCTGGCTCTGTAAGGCAGCAACTCTACCGCTGTGCCACCGTGCCGCCCGTAGAATGGGGTAGGGACAGAGAGGGAGGGAAAGCAAGGGTTACTTGATGTTAGAGAAATCAAATTCATACCGCTGGGTTGTAAGCTCCCCAAGCGAAATATGAGGTGTTGTTCCTCCAGTTTGCGTTGGGCCTCACACTGACAGGACAGAAAGGTCAGTATGCGAATGAAAGGGGGAGTTAAAGTGTTTTGCAACTGGGAGATCACGTAGACCTAGGCAGACTGAGCGGAGCAAAACGATCGGCGAGCCCGCACTTGGTCTCGCCGATATACAGGAGTCCACACCTGGAACAGCAGATGGGGTTGGAGGAGGTGCAAGTGAACCTCAGCCTCACCTGAAAGGACTGTCGGGGTCCTTGTTCGGAGTCGAGGGAGGAGATTTAGTTTGGAGATACAGGCCAGAAACAGGCCCTTCAGCCCACTGAGTCCATGCCAACCAGTGATCCCTACATATTAACACTATCCTACATGCAGTAGGACAATTGTATTTTACATTTACCAAGACAATTTACCTATATACCCAGGGGCGGATTAAGGCTCACTGGTGCCCTAAGCACTGACCAATCTTGGTGCCCCCCTCCTTTCCACACTGACCCAGTCCATTTTAGTTGTTGACCTGTCTGACCAGATATACAATGCAGGTTGCAGCAGTACAAAAATGTATTCATATGATAACACAATATACTGTACAAACTAAGCCAAGCTTGGGCTACATAAAGTTCTACAAAAATGCAATACAACATCTATTTTAATATTTCACAAGTTAAATGTATCAAAGTTCCAATATTCATGACCTGAAAGGCATTTTTCTACATTTCATTTACGCAAAATCACTGATAACATCCTCAAAATTAATACCTCAGAATGTCTGCTTGAATTGTTAATAATACACAGTGAGTTGAGTCTTTCTTGAAGCATAACTGATCTATTTGGGTTTTTTACACGTTTCAGTTGTGAGAAAGACCTCTCTGTTGTGCAGTTGGTGACCATTAATGTTAAAAATATTCTTAAGGCAATTTCAACATTTGGAAAGGCACTCAGATAAGAGACGACTATGTATACTAATTAAATAAAGGATCATTGAAGCTGTATGACATCTTACCAGTGCAGTGGTCTTAGATTTCCAATGATAGTGCACACATCATGTCTGAGGCACAGAGGGCAGTCGAGAATATTCCACAACAGGAAACATGTGACAGTGTTAATGATCTTACTGACCGAGAGAGGTCAGAGTGCACTGCGCCAGCAGTACCCCTTGTGGTACACCTGGGAAGATAACCCTAGGGTGCACCATGATCAAGAAACAAAACATTATGATCAATTTGCACTAGTTTTATCAAATTTTTTTTTTTTTTACAAATCTTCATTCGTTTTTTTTTCTTTTCACCCTTTTCCCAACTTTGTGATGCCCCCTTTGGCCCTGGTGCCCTAAGCACGTGCTTAGTCTGCTTAATGGTTAATCCGCCCCTGTATATACCTGTACATCTTTGGAGTTTGGGAGGAAACCGAAGATATCAGAGAAAACACGTGGTCACAGTGAGAATGTACAAGCTCTGTACAGACAACACCCATAATCGGGATCGAATCCGGAACTCCGGCACTGCAAGCGGTGTAAGGCAGCAACTCTACCGCTGCGTCACCGTGCCGCCCCAGGTATAGGAGCAGGTTATGTATCTCCTGCAGTTGCTGGGGAAAGTACCTGGGGAGGGGATGGTTTGGTGGGAAGGGATGAATTAACCAGGGAGTTGTGGAGGGGACGGTCTCTGTGGAAAGCGGAAAGGGGTGAAGATGGGAAGATGTGGCTAGTGTTGGGATCCCGACGCTGTATGCGATGGCTGATGGTGTGAAAGGTGATTGTTTGAACTGTTTAAAAATGACATAATCAGAGACTAACACTTCTTCTAATAGCCTTTTACGAAAGCAACCTATCAAACGAATGTCCAGGGCAGGGCCAACGGTTGGAGGATATTAATGAATGGAACCTCCTCTCTCCTATGGGACTCCTTTCAGCTATGAAGAGCAAGGTTGATCAGCCCACTGTATCAATGATAGTTCAGCACAGACAGACACGAACTGCAAGCAGCAAGTTCGGGCAGTGGATCAAATCTAGGTCGATCTACTCCAGTAATTACATACACTTAATTTGCATAATGCAGCAATTCTTTACTCATTGCCTTTTCAGCTAAAGTAAGATCACATGGTGAATAAGGTTTTGGACATGATCCCTTTCTCCTCTTGCTTGTGGTGTAAGCCATGGCATGAGTCTTCCCATTTCACAAACTCATTGTTCTTTTGTTGTATTCACTAGGGAGAAAGAAATGTGTCATAATGCTGGCTATCTGCATGACTATATGCTATTTCTGGTCGAGGACTAGTCCAGGCAGTACGGAAGTTATATTTAGACCAGCTGCTTCCAGCTACAATAACCTTAAAAAAATAGGAAATTTGCAGTAATATTTCCAAAGAGGGAAAAAAAGGAATCCAATCTGTAAGCAGGGTTAAGGTTCAGTTCTTTTGAATATTTGCAGCTTTATAGATAGATAATTTGCACTATATAATGCAGCATTTAAAGATATACAGCAGAGTGGACAATACAGAAAATGTGGCCTTTATCATTCACTTTTTCAATAATATCCTGCTGTTATGTTATCTGACACAATTTGTATGCTTTCTCGGTAATAAAACACGAACTGATAGGCTAAAAGTCTATTATACAATAATTAACTACATAAATTCCAGAAGGTTACAGGAAACATCTTTGAGGAGATTTATTGATGCTATAAATTATTTGGGTATATTAATAGGATCTAAATCAATAAATCAATAGTTTTATTCCAATAAACTGCTGGTATTACCCCACAGCAGTGCTCCTGAGAATGACAACTTATTATTTTAGAAAAATAAATTAAAACTTTCCATCTGATTTTTAATATCAAGGAGAAAGAAGGAGAAAGAACAGGAAAAGGTTGGACTCATTGAGTTGCCAAAGTAATAATCCAACATTCTGTAACTATTCAGTGCACCACAAACAATCTATGCAGAGCAAAATAATTTACCCAACGTCCTTCCAACAGAACAAAATAATTTTAAAGGTAAACATTTTTTTAAGTGAGAGCAAGTTGGAAGGAGAGGGGAAAAACAAATAAATAATGATTTAAGATAGGGCAGAAGGCTGGAGGAAATAACCTATGAGATGAATAATGGTATGAGACAAAAATTGTCTGAAATACAATGGAGGGAAATTGTTCAAAATCTCAAATCTTGGACAGAAATGGTATAGCATTAATGAATTGGATGACCTCTGTTTTACTGTTCTATAATTCTGATCCTAGCACAGGTGGAAGACAATAATAATAATCATTCTCTGTGACCTTTAATTTCATCATTGGGGTATTTCTACGGTGTGACATTTTATAGATCTTTGTGAATCATTGTGCACTGCTATGGAATGCAGTATAATGCACTTCCCCCCTGCCCAATCACTATGAAATAATTTACAACAGAATCTCAGCATGCCATTAAAGCAAATTTATTATTTCAACCTCTTGGTGAAATTTCAGGAAATTACTAGTAATAATAGTTGCGTTTTCATGGCTTGTTCTTCTGGACATTTTCGGAATCAAAATTGGCAGTTACTTCAAATTTATTCTATTTTGGCTGGTGGAAAACAGCTTCCAACCTTAGAATGGTATGACTTACTGCCGTGGAATATTATGTAATTCCATACAAGACAACTCTGATCATGTTACCTGGAGTGAGTCTGTTGGCTCTTTTCCGACATTGTTTCACATTCATGAAGACTGTAATAAGAGGCATTAAAGACCCAATTTTCTGGAATTTCATTCCGTAAATCTAACCTTGGCTTCCCCCTGTTAACTGAGACAGAACAGCTTAGGACTCCGACAACTCAAATGTTGGAGAGATTCCTAGAAATAGAGTACTCGGGTCCATATCCGTGTAATTCCCTTAACATATTCAATTAGTAACGCAAAGTCCCAGTTCACCCCACAAAAGGCAGGCATGTTTCAAGTACATTTTCTGATGCAACATCAGAGTTAGCAATTTCACAGCTGAATCAAAGTTTTACATCTTTAATTAACCAGGATTTCAAATAGGTGCATTCACTAACAATATTAAGAGTTATGCAAAAGCATATGTTATATTTACTCAAATAAAAGAAGGAATTATGCTGAAAATGCTTGCAGATACATATGCAGTCTTTCTAATAGATTCAAGATGGCGGACTGCGGGGGTGATGCGCCGTTGTGTATGGCCGCTCCTCCTGCAGTCCGTCCTTTCTCCCTTTTTTATTTTTATTTTTAGTCCTGTCCGTGTGAAATTTTAATTGGAAGTCTTCTTTTATGTGGTGGGTGGGGGGGGGGGGAAGGGGGAAACTGTTTAAATCCCAGTCCTACCTGGTCGGAGAAGCGGTTTTCTTCCAAACCGCTTCTTCGTCCTCTCTGTGCGGCCTACCGTCGAGCTGGAGCAGCGCTGGAGCGGCGTTTCCTGCCGGGACTGCGGGGCTTCGCCGGCGGTACAGATGCTGGGACACCAACACCAACGCGGAGCGGGCGATGCCTTACCGGATCGCCTTCGGGTAAGCTCCGGAGCACTGGGAACATCGCTGAGCTGCGGCTGCAGAGCGTCCAGCCGCGGGCGGGCGGCACTGGATTTCAACACCGCGGGGCCTGGTGTCCGAGTTCACCAGTGTCAGCGGTCCGGCCAGCGCGGCCTGAGAACTTTGGACACTGCAGTCTTCAGAGGGCCTGAGAACATCGAGTTGGCTGAGGAGGCCACATATAGACCCCGACCTCGGGTGGACTATGAGGGGGAGAACTGGATATTTTTAGTGCCTTCCCTCACAGTGAATTCTGCTGTGGGGGGATGTTTCTTGTTGATTTCTATAGTGTACTGTTCTGTGTCTTTTTTCTCTTTTTTTTTGTTTTTATGGATTTATTGACATTTGATCTGTTCAATTAATTTAATCAATCTCTGTAAAGCACTT
Organism: Leucoraja erinaceus; assembly: GCF_028641065.1. NCBI lineage: Eukaryota > Metazoa > Chordata > Chondrichthyes > Rajiformes > Rajidae > Leucoraja > Leucoraja erinaceus. Next base: position 31,387,589 of record NC_073395.1, on the reverse strand, counting down.
TGGTTCAAATACTGGTTTTGTTGAAAAGTGCTATATAAATAAAGATTATTATTATTATTATTATTATTATAATATAAAATCATTGACTGTTACAGAAGAAAACGAGGCACATTAATCTATGCCATCTCTGTTAAATAAGCATTTTTATTAATCCCATTCTCTTCAGATTGCATCTGACCTCAACCAGATTTCCCCCTGTAAGTATTAGCTGAATACAATTACACTGACACCACAACTTTCATACCACTCATTCCAGACCAATTGTTAAAAAGCCATTTGCCCATTTATATTAAATGTGCATCCTTTGTTCTTGACCCTGCTATATATGTGGGGAAAAAATTGGCTTTGATACTCCATCAGAAACATTCCTGAATTGCAGCTCCTCTTTTCAATTTTCCCTTTATCTATTCTGTTTTTATGTAAATGATCGAGAAATCTCCAGGATAATCATGATTTATGATGCTGTTAAATCACCTCCGTTTCTCTTCCAAGGCCTGACAAAGTTCCTAATATGGTGCCCAGAATTGGACAAAACCCCCTCCTGTTGCCAAACTTGTGATATAAATAGTAAGCCTAACTTCTTTATTTTCTGTTCTCTTTGAGTCTTTTAATAGCTTTCTAGTTTGTCTTGTTATTCTCAAAGAATTGCGTTCATAAACTCCAAGACTATACTTTCTTGTATCAATGTGTCCACTGGACCACTTAAATTCAAATGGGTTTCATCATTCTCCCTACAAACGTGTCGCCTAAATATTGCCCGTGTTATAGCAGCCCGTCTTAATAATCGGTCTTTGTTACTGCCTGCTTCAATATTTACTACATTTTGTGAGCTCGGTATCATCTGGAGACTGAAATTATATCCTCTATTGACAAGTCTAGGTTATTAATATATATAAAAAAGAGCAGAAGTCACAACTCAGGCTCTTGGTAAACAATACTGCACACTACCCTTAGTTTGAAAACAAACATTCAGCACTATACTCTGTTGTCAGCTTCTTTGCTAATATCGATTCCACACTGCCTAATTCCCCTTAATCCCAAGGGCTTCATATCTCAACAACAGCCGTTTCTCTTCATATTATTCTTAGTAGGTTTTGTGTGAAAGCTCGTCTCTTAGGTATGTCATCTCTGTTTATGTATAGACCAGCTTGGATTTCTTACGTCTAGGGATCTTGTTTTTTTTTTATTGCTTTAAGGTCTCTTTTCTTTTGCACTTAATTTTCATTGTAAGGAGGGTAATTTTCTATATAATCTTCTATATATGCAAGCAAATTTTGAAAGTTAAAAACAAACTACATTTTGGTTTTATTTGTTTGTAGTCACTTACAGCATTCATGCCAGGGTTGTTTGGATTTTATTTACCAAAAGATAATTTTTTTATACGAGCAGGTAATCTTTCACCGTTTCCCACATAAAGTCCAATGACACCTGAATTTGGGCCTTACCTATCTGGGCATTTTTTTTTTAATGCAAATTTGAAACTAAGCCTTATCATGAAAGGGGGGAAAACATTTTCTACAAATGTTATTTTGTGAGTTTAAACACGGAGACATTTTCACACAAGCAGTTTTGTTGCTTTGCAGCAAAAGGGTTCATAATTCAGTTCATTGATTCCCCTGATAGTCAGGTAGTGTTGAGTTTAGGTTTGTTTTCATCCGTGTCTGGATTTCCCAAAGACTTGTCAACACTAAGTGAAAATAGATAGTTTATGTATCAGCTAGCTGCGTGTTTAGCTGTATGATTAATAAAGGTTCTGACTATTTATAAGTAATCCGTCATATATTTTGTGAGGAAAATAGTCTCATTTACAATTATTTCCACAGCAAATGAAAATATTTAATTGTAGAGCAGACACAATTCTGTCCTTAGTTTCACTTCGTATAAATCTGCACTGGCTTCCGATGATTGAGGTTCTTTTTTGATCTAATTTTCCCTGAATGCATTGTATTATACTAATGTAAAGATCATGCAATATTTCATACCACTCCAAAGATAATAAAATCTCCTTCCATAGCCATTTTCTCTTTTCTATTCTATCTTTCTGTCACGGGTAAATAATAATCTCTATATAACTGGATTATACAATGCCAATTTCTCATTCATGTCTTTGTATTGGCAGGAATTCCAGTCCTGAACCCATTGCATTTATTCCCAGTTTATCCCATTTTCTGTTTACTTCCTCTTTACCGCTCCTATTATTGCTAGCATTTAAGAGATATTTGGCCAGGTACATGGATAGAATTGGTTTAAATGGTTATGGGCCAAGCATGGGCAGGTAGGACTAGTGTAGATGCGGCATGTTGGTCAGCGTGGGCATGTTGGGCCAAAGGGCCTGTTTCCCCTGTATCAATCTATGACACTATGACTCTCCTCTCCCCCTATCATGTCCAGTCTTGGTTTTCCACCACTTCTGTGCACTCAGCCCTCTCATTACCTAGCCTAACCTTACACTACATCTCAATCTTTCTCCATTCTTGTCAGGGTTGATTCTCTCCAAAAAATGTCTATGCCATCCCTTTGTGGCCCCTTCTCCTGAATGGTCCATCAAGGCTCTCCAACCCTCCCAAAATGCCACAAAAAAATGCTTTCATATGGATCACTGATTTGCTTGGCATATTCTTGGTAGATTCAATTATAACATTCAAAAGGGGTATGGATAATTATCTACAAAGAAAGAATTAGTGGTTCTAGCTCTTTCAATGAGCAAGAACATACTCTACATGTAGAATAATTCCTTGCCTTCCTTGCCGTAACATTTTGTGATTCTGTGATGTGGTCCTGTACACCATCTTAAGGGAAGGGAAACCCTACCTACAACATCAAACTTTCCCCATGGATTTTGATCTTGGCTAAACATCTGGTAATGCGTGCTGGGATTAGAGAATACAGGTTTGTAATCTATGTTGGAAGCAGAGTCAGTGGTTAAATCCCAAATTTGTGCAATAATTCTAATATATAATGGTAGACTTTCAGCATCATTCACCAAGCAAGAATCCTCCTTCCTCCTTCACCAACTGCAGGATCTGTATTATGGGTTAGCAAGCACTGCCAAGTAGAAATAGCAACCTCTAGTCAATGAGCCTTGGGTCTCTGTGTAGGAAGGGTCTGCAGATGCTGATTTACACCAAATCTAGACACAGAATGCAGTCTGAAGAAGAGTCTCGACCTGAAAAGTCACCCATTCCTTTTCTCCAGAGATGCTGCCCGGCCCGTTGAGTTACTCCAGCATTTTGTGTCTAGCCGTGGCTCTCATTTTACACCCCCCTGCCTCTCTGTTCTTGTACCCATCCCCCTGCCACATTAGTTTAAATCCTCCCCGACAGCACTAGCAAACACTCCCCCAAGGACATTGGTTCCATTCCAGCCCAGGTGCAGACCGTCCTGTTTGTACTGGTCACTTTCTCCCCCAGAACTGGTTCCAATGCCCTAAAAATTTGAATCCCTCCCCCTTGCACCATTTTTCAAGCCACGTATTCATTTGCAATATCCTACTCTGACTGGCCCGTGGTACTGGTAGTAATCCAGAGATTATTACCTTTGAGGTCCTACTTTTAAGTTTATCTCCTAGCTCCCAAAATTCATCTTGTAGGACCTCATCCCTTTTTTTTACCTATATCGTTGGTGCCAATATGCACCATGACAACTGGCTGTTCACCCTCCCCCTCCAGAATGTTCTGCAGCCGTTTAGTGACATCTCTGACCCTTGCACCAGGGAGGCAACATACCATCCTGGAGTCTCGTTTGCGGCCGCAGAAACGTCTATCTATTCCCCGGACAATTGAATCCCCTATTACTATTGCCCTTCCACTCTCCCCCCCCCCCCCCCCCCCCCCCTCATGTGCCGCAGAGCCACCCATGGTGCCATGAACTGGGCTGCTGCTGCATTCCCCTGATGAGCCATCTCCCTCAACAGTATCCAAAATGGTATATCTGTTTAGGAGGGAGATGACCGCAGGAGACTCCTGCACTACCTGCCTACTGCTTTGCTGGCTATTGGCCACCCATTCTCTTTCTGTCCTCTTACCTTTTATCTGCGGTGTGACCAACTCGCTGTACATGCTATCCACGACTTTCTCAGCATCGTGGATGCTCCAGTATGAATCCAGCCGCAGTTCCAATTGTTCAATGCGGTCTGCCAGGAGCTGCAGCTGGACACACTTCCTGCAAACATAGTCACCAGGGACACCGACCATATCCCTGATCTCCCACATTTTGCAGGCTGAGCAAACCACGGGGCTAATCTCCACTGACATAGCTTACTCCCAAATTAACTCTATATTAAATATTAAAAAACACAAAACTTTAAACTTTAAACTTTACTATTAAATACTAATAAATACTGTACACTCAACTCCCAGAATCCTTAACTCCCAGAATCCTTAACCTGAAGGCAGAAATGCAAAAATGTAAACCCGGTCCTCTTCCACCAATCAGAGGCTTCCACCAGACTCCTTCTCTGGAACGTTGCCGATTTTGGTGGTACTTACAGCACAGGTACTCCTCCCCTCGCACCAACGGCTCCCTTGGCCTCTGTGAAAGCAAGCCCCACGATGTATTTTATACTTACAGCGCAGGTTCTCCTCCCCTCACACCAACGGCTCCAAAACAACAATGGTATTATTTGAAAATAATAACAAAGAAATGAATGCTCCCCCGGGCTAAATTATATATTTTTTGCAGTGTCTAAAATTCTCTCTGCAAGTGAAACAGGTTTTATAATTGCTAGTTGTAGAATGTTTGAAAGTTCTTCCCATGGACCACCCTGCTGTTACCAGGTTAGGTCCAGTGGCATATCTATACTGTTATCCGCCGATGAGGATGCTGCTCTGGTGGGGTGAGATGTGTAAATATCGGTATCCACTCCAGCAGCTCCCAATACCTGTTTGAGCCATCTAGAGATGGTTTGACTCGGTACCCTGACCCAGTGGCTTTTTTGTGGCTGACCCATTTTTGTCTCCCTCGGGAATTTTAGGTTGTGCTGATATATTGTAGAAGGTGAGTCACGACATTTAACGGTGGTCAGCTGGGTACGCCCGGAATTCAATAATGAGTCCTGAAGTTCCTGGTCTGCTCTGTTTTACCAGCTCCTGAATGGTGAATTTTATTTGGTCTGATGTTATGACCATATTGTCCAGTCTGAGTAGGTAAAAAGACTGGACCCTTATGTTGAGACTAAGCCATCAGCATGGCCGTATACAGGGTAGCTGTTTTCAGAGTAAGGGATCTGGCTGGTGGCCATCCCTTAGGTATGTCAGGACAACGGTGACATCCCAGATCTTGGTATATCTAGGTCTAGGGATTTTGAATAGAAGATACCTCTTATTATTTTGGCCACCAGTGGACGAGACCTATGGCCTGTTTCCCTTGGTGCCTGTCTTAGATAGGCTGACAGTGCATTTCTAGCACATTTGATAGTGCTATAGTTCAGACCTTCATCGTGGTGAATGCTGGCCAGGAACTCCGGTACATAGGTATGGTGGTTGATAGGTAGGTTGTCTCTGTTCTCGAGCAGTATGTTTCCCATTTTCTTATACTGGAGAGATATTGTTTCTTGGTGGAAGTCGGTGAGATGCTGTCATCGTGTCCATGATCCTATTTGACAATCCCACGTCCATCAAAAGGTCTTTTTGGAATCTGCAACCCAGTAGGCTTATTCTGTCATGGCATGGGTGACTTTCGCCTGATACAGGGTGGATCAGTAGATCTGGTCCGTGGGGAATGGTCATGGGTTTCAATGACCATGTCAAGGATCACTGGGAACCATGGCTGTGTAGGCCAGTCGGGTACTACCAAAAGTCCGAAGCAAAGTTCATCTGTATTTTGCGTAGTACCTGACTGATGAGGCAGAAAAGGGGAGGGGGGGGGAAATAGAGATTAGTTCCCCCCACCCAGTTCAGCGAGAATGTATCCATCGCCGCTGCCTCAAGGTCTGGTTCCCAAGCGACATACATCGGTACGTGGTGATTCAGTCGGAATGCAAAGAAATCGATATCTGGTGTTCCATATTGCTTTGTAATTTCAGTAAATACTTTGGTTTAACATGACTCCGAAGTAAAATCAATCCATTGTAGCACTAATCATCTATGTTTTTCTTGTAAAGGGGGAGCATGGGAAGTTGTGAAATAGGACCACAGGTGCTATCTCAAACTTGTTTCACAACCCAGCAAGATCATGGTTGATCCTGCACTTAATGATCAAATATTCCCATATCACTTTAAATGTCCGAAAGAGCAATCAGGCTGAATTTATTCAACAGCTAAACATTCAACCTTTATGGTAGAGATCTCCAAAATTTATAACTGTCTAAGTTATCTTTATCTTTGTCCTAAACCTTTTATTCTGTCACATGCCCTTTGAGCAGAACAAAGGGCAATGAAAGCTGCCCTGAGAAAAGCAATAAATTGAATTTTCTTCTGGTATCCGGGTTCACATCAGGTTCTAATTAAGTGTAGGCATTTCCATAGATTGGGAAACATTGTCAAAAAAAACCCCTAAACTTCTCTAGTTACTTTCAAGTTATTTGGTTGTGAATTAAAGCAATCTGTTCAGTTGCCATTATGTAATGCTATAGACATTTCACATGGAGGTGGATGTTTACGAACCACTTCATTAAATCCCAGCCCCTGGTTTATGAAAACTGCTGCAGTCAATGATAGGATGATTGTGGTGGTTAGGGAGGGGGCAGAATTTTCAACAGTATGTACATATCTATCTCTTCTCATTTTCCACAAGACTAAAATTCTGCAATCCTTTATGTTTTACTTGATGCACATGCTAAAGCAAAGTACCACTTATTTGTCCACTTGATCACAGCCCCCTCATCTCAGTCCTAGTGCCTTTCAGAATCCTGATAGCTACAACCAGGCTAGGTTTCTTTTGCCGAGCAGGGAGATACCTAGGAAGAAGATATCTACTTTGTGATCTCGTGAGCTTGTACACTGTACTTTAGATGCAGAATTGGCATGTACCTAAGAGCCAGAAGTAAAGGCTCAGACAAAGATGAGGCATTTCGTTTTTCTCTAAGAGGGTTATGAATCTTTGGAGCTCTCTTCATCAAAAAGTGTGGAAACATATTATTTTTAAAGAAGATTTAGATAGATTCTGAATAATACAGGTTATCTTAGGCAGGAATTCAGTGTTGAGGTTATCTTCACATCAGCCATGACTTTAATGAAATGGCAAAGCAGTCTGGGCCAAGTATTTTTTTATTGCTCCTAATTTGTTTATATATGTATGTATTTCAATCTAGGCATGCTAAACCAGAGAAAGGGCCCCAACACAAATCGTCGCCTATCCATTTGCTCCACAGATGCTGGGTAATCTGCTGAGTTACTCCAGTACTTGGTGTGAAATGAGGACTGATATCACCAATGTCCTCTTCTGCATACCTCCTGTGTGTACATCACCTTTGCAATTCAATCTGATGAGTGGTGTGGAATGATCCACAATGCTGAATCATTGGCATTCCATGATGAAAATCTTGATCAAATCAGAGTCTCAACATTGTTACTTAACTGACTGTAACAGTTACAAATCACAATTTTATTTAACTCAAACAGAGCAGCATAAAAGCTAAAATTCAAAGTCTGCTGGCTTAGGAAACAATCTGATCATTAGAGGGATTTCTTGACATTTAAAGCAAGGGTTACTTGCAGTTAGAGAAGTCAGTGTTCATACCACCTTGGTGTAAACTGCCCAAGAGAAATATGAGGTGCTCTTCTTCAAATTTGTACTGGGCCTTGACGTGAGGCAGTGTGAGGTCCAACACAATTTGGAGGAACATCAACATATTTCGCTTGGGCAGCTTATACCCTAGCGGAATGAACATTGACTTCTCTAACTTCAAGTAACCCTTGCTTTCCCTCGCTATCCATTCCTCCCCTTCCCAATTCTTTGACCAGTCTTACTGTCTCCGACTTCATTTTATCTGTTTGCTTTGTTGTTACCTTCTCCCAGCTAAAAATGATCTATTCTAAATTTTCCTTGATCTCCATTCCCTTTGTCCTATTTTCACACCTCGCACTGCCTTATCTATGCATCTCCCTCTCGCCTCAGTCTTTAGGCGGCTCTCGACCCTAAATGTCAGCCATTCCTTCTCCCCAGAGATGCTGCCTGTCCCGCTGAGTTACACCAGCATGAGATACCAGTTGCTGAACATGCAGAAAAGTTCACATGTCATATTAACCATAATTTGGTAAATTAAAAATAAGTAACCATTCATCAGTGTAGGATTAGCTTTATTAGAAACTATTTTATATTGGATGAATGCTGACATTGTTGTTTAGTCAATTGATTTTATTTAATCTCCATCTTTGTTAATGGACATCCAACTTTTGTTACATTTCCTATTCTATTCCCTTCCATTTATCCACATTCAAATCCATTTGTCGACTGCGCTTATTTAATTTGTCCATGTCTTGATACATGCCTACAAATGTTCTTACTTCAGTAATTTGCTATACAGCTTAATGTCATCAGAAAACATGATGCACGACAGGAAGTATTTTGTTCCCTATTGTTTATGAGGAATGAAAACTTTAGGGGATTTGAAACCCCCTTTGAAACCGTCACTAGTCAGTAATGGACTGGAATAGATTGATGGCCAAATCCTTCTGTGTAGAATGGCCTGCAGTCACCTGATACCGATCCAATTGAGATTTCTGGAGTTTGGTTGTGAATTTTCTTCAATAAAGTCTTACTGAGTTTTGCAACACACTTAACAAAAGGGCTGCCAGCTTTGGTGCTCTGGAAATGAAACACTTGCTCCAAAGAAGAGGCAGATGGAATTACCTTAGAAAATGAGGATGCACCTGCTCTGCATTGTAATGGATTTTGAAGGGATGCAGCAAGAAGCTCAAAGAGTGAAGCCCATTTGCAGAAGAGATTGGCTCACCCTGTATTACCCCCCTGTGGCAGTGTTTCATTTGAACTTAAATGAGGTTTTTTTTTGTTCCAATAAAAACAAATAAGTTTCACAGGAAATTTCCCATCAGCTTTATCAGCACAGAGTTTGATTTAATTTCCAGATAAATGTTATTTATAAAATTCTAGACAGTATGTTAACAGTAACTGATTGCCTTTGAGAACTCCTCACGCAATCCAAGCATTATAGTTGTTGCTTATATGTCTCCTGCACACCTGCAAAAATCCCCAGTGATATTTAGAATTCATCAGCAAAGTGTAAATACATTTGTGGAAAGCCACCTCTTGGGAAGGACATTGTATATTTTGAATGTTGTTCCTTGGATAATCAATATTTGGATTTGTGATTTTTCATGGGTTAGTAATGGGTTAAGGTTTCCATGCGCAGTACAAACGATAAGCTTCAGCACCTATCAGAACATTCCTTACTGTATTAGCGTGAAATGTGGCTTTACCACATTGACCACTGTGATTGTCATGCTAATTGGAGACAAATTATGTGCATTTTTTTTCAGCCTCAGAGAAAACTTGATTGTGATTGATTAAATGCTTCTCAGGCACTGTTGGAAACATGGCCAAGGATGCTCTCTGAAACAATATGGGTTAAATTCAGATCTGTATCCTAAAGGAAGAGGTTAGGATTTTGATGCGGTGTTGCTTGCAGTGCCAAAATCCTGAGTTTTAGTGCAGCACCATGTAAGGAGGAAATTGCTATCACGTTTTTGAGGATTATTTATATTTTATAAAGCATGGAATATTATCTTGTTATATAGCGCAGTGGTGCAGCGGAAGAGTTGCTGCCTTACAGCGCCAGAGATCCGTGTTTGATTCCGACTACTGGTGCTGTCTGTGTGGAGTTTGCACGTTCTCCCCGTGACCTGTATGGGTTTTCTCCGAGATCTTCAGTTTCCTCCCACACTCCAAAGACATACAGGTTTGTAGGCTAATTGGCTTTGCATAAATGTAAATTGGCGCTAGTGCGTGTAGGATAGTGTAAGTGTGTCGGGGTCACTGGTCTGTGTGGACCCAAAGGGCCTGTTTCCGCAATGTATCTCTAAACTAAACTAAATCTTCACTTTCCTCCCACACACCAAAAATGAAGACGCACAGGTTTGTAGGTTAATTGGCTTGGTAGAAATATTAAATGGTCCTTAATGTGTGTAGGATAGTGTTAATGTGCGGGGATAGCTGGTCGGTGCGGACTCAGTGGGCCAAAGGGCCAGTTTTCTTGCTGTATCTCTAACGCAGAACAAAATAAAACTAAAACCAAAATCAAAACAATTCTGTGATTTGTTCAAAATATTAGTATATTGTATGTTGAAAGGGAAATATGCAAATAATTTGTGGAAGAGTATCTAATCTTGCAAATTTATTTTAATCTAGGACTTTTTCACAGATTAGCAATTGAAATGTGTAGGAAGGAACTGCAGACGGTGGTTTAAACCGAACATAAACACATTAACGCTACCCCACCTAGGGACAATTTTTACATTTATACTGAAGCCAATTAACATACAAACCTGTACTTCTTTGGAGTGTGAGAGGGAACCGAAGATCTTGGAGAAAACCCATGCAAGTCACGGGGAGAACGTACAAACTCCATCAAGACAAGCGGTCAGGATCAGCCTGTGTGGGTCAGGAACAAATTTGGCTCTCTGGCAATGTAAGGCAGTAACTCTACCACTACATAACAGTGCCGCCCTAAGGAGTCTAAAGAGTATCAAATAGTTGTCTCCTCTACAATTTGAAAATGAACTGATGAATGTGTTGCAGGTCATCTTTGTTCAGCCAGCAAGATTGACCCTGTGATTTCAATTACACGTCACATGAATTCTTCATGCCACTCTCATTCTGATCTCTCTGACCTTGGTACCCTGACGGGACATCGAAGGACGAGAAGCCGAAGCCAAGAAGTGGAAGCCAAGATACCGAACGGACACGACCCTGAAAGGATACAAAGCCAAACGGACACATCGCCGATAGGATATGAAGTCAAACAGGCACCACGTTGAACGGACAAGACACAGAACGGACATGACGTCAAAAAGCCGCTGAACGGACATGATGTCTCTGGTTACAGGATTTGTCCAAGACCTTGTCAACGATTGGTCCAGACCCCTGCGTCCATCACATCACTGGCCGGGGGTGAGACAGGAGGGTGGGGGGAGCTTGAGCTTGTAAAATGGTGGTAGTGACTCCAAGCTGCTGCAATTGCCACAGAGGCTTTTTGATGACATGTTCGTAAATAGTTAAATTGTTGTACCTTGTTACATTTTAAAATAGTTAAATAATAAATTTGTTTGTATATTCTTGCAGCAAATATAGAGTTTATAAAGTGTTTCATACCTATTTATCATTTCGGCTTCATGTGCGTTTGGCGTCAGATTGTTTTTCGGCTTAAAATCTGACGGGGAACGAACATGTCGTCAAAAAGCATCTGTGGCAATCGCAGCAGCTTGTATTCACTGCCACCATTTTATAAACGCAAGCTCAAGTTCCCCTCAACCCTCCCGTCTCCGCCCGGCCAGTGATGTGATGGATGTAGGGGTCTGGACCAATCGCTGACAAGGTCTTGGACAAATCCTGTCCCCGGTGACATCATGTCCGTTCAGCGGCTTTTTGACGTCATGTCCATTCTGCGTCTTGTCCGTTCAGCGTGGTTTTCGTTCGGCTTCGTATACCTTTCGGCATCATGTCCATTTGGCTTTGTATCCTTTCAGCATGGTGTCCATTCGGGTTCGTATCCTTTTGGCGCGGTGTCCGTTCTGCTTTGTATTCTTTCGGCGTGTTGTCCGTTCGATATCTTGGCTTTTCGGTGCGCTGTTCGTTCAGCATCTTGGCTTCCACTTCTTGGCTTCGGCTTCTCGTCCTTCGACATCCTGTCTGCACACGCTGACCTTATCCTCCTCCTGTTCCAGGACATTCAAAATAAGTTCAAGTTGTCATCTTCTCTTCCAACTTGACACATCACAAACTTCAGGACATAAAAATATATTCAATAATTTCCCCAGAGTAGGGGAATGAAGAACCAGAGGTCATAGGTTTAAGGTGAGGGGGGAAAGATTTCATATGAACCTGAGGGGCAATGTTTTTACTTGAAGGAGTGATGTGTATACAGAGTGAGACACCAGTGGACCTATGTGAGGCAGGTACTATCACAACTTTTAAGAAACTTTAGGACAAAAACATGGATAGGATAGGTTTAGAGAGATATGGGCCAAATGCAGGCTGGTAGGTGGGGTATGTTGGTTAGCATGGGGAAGCTGAGCCCAATGGCCTGTTTCCACACTGTATGACTCTACTCCACTGAGAATTTCACATAATCAGTATTTCAAGCTGATGATTTTTAGCATCCTCTCTCCTTTTCCAGTAAAGTAGATTTCATTTGTCTTCCTCATATTTATACCTTTTATGAACATAGGATGATATTCACAACCTTTACCTTCTTCTCTCAGCCATTACCATTACCATCACCATTTGCATTGTACGATATCTTCTTGCCTCCAACACTAACGGCAACGTTTTTTTTAATGTTTTTATCTCAAACATACCATTTCTGATGAAAACTCACGGGCCTGAAATACCAGCTCCACTCTCTCCACAGATGTAGCCTGGCACTGAATATTTCCATACACTTTCTGACTTTATTTTAATTTGCTAATTATACTCATTTATAAAACAATGTTATTATTAACTTGACATCTTAGTTTTCTTCGCAGTCAAGATCAAAATGTAGAATGGAATTTATATGTCATGTTACATTGGGAATAGTTATAAAGTATAGTTGTGGAGGATAAATTACTAACAGGCCCAACGTGAGGCTTAATTTTGATATGGCACTGATGGCAAAAATCAAAACATTTTTGCCTTAATTATACATTCACATAATATTCAGAAACAAAATGGTTATGATTGTCTTTAGAACAAAGGCAGAACATTTACAAGATGATTGCTGCTTTTAATACAGTTTAGTCTGCAATGTTATTATGTGAATAATTTGGTACATAATTACAATGACCTTACAAAGTATGCAATTATAGTTAGCATTGCTGCAAATTTGAGTAAAAGTACTTGTGCCAACATATGAAATAGATTTTTCAGCTCATGTTTATTCTTTGTGGCAGCAATATATTGCCTTAACACGGATGTAATATTGCTAACTAATGTAATAGGTAAATCCTGTATAGGTTTAGTTAACGGATTAATTTTTCCATTGAAACTTAGAACTGCATTTGCTGATTAACAAAAAAAGACACAGTGCTGGACTAACTCAGTGGCTCAGGCAGCATTCTGGAGAACATAGATAGGTGACGTTTCAGGTCAGGATTCTTCCTCAGATTGAATGTGGTGGAGGGGTGGGGCATAGATATCTGGAAGAGATGCGAGGCAGGCCAAAGCCTGTCAAGTAAATAAGTGTAAATAGATGAGGGAGGTTTTGATAGGCAAATGTTTGGACAAAGACCAGAGATTAAAAGATGTAGGACAAATGTGAGTCAAAAAGATTGAAGTTGCACACTGTGAAGCTAGTGGAAAGAATGTAGAGGGAAAACTAGGTAAGATTCAGGGGATGGGCGGGGAGAAGAAAGGGGAGGTTTGTAGTTACCTAAAATTGAAAAATTCAGTGTTCATACCATTGGATTGTAAGCTACACAAGCAATATGAACATATTAATTTTCCCTTAATTTTAACTTGAGGAAAGTGTTGTTGGAGCAGCTTTAGTCAAGATGAACGGAGTGTGTTGCGGTGTACTTGAGTAGTATCTTGGGGAGAATTTGGGCAATCAAGGGGTGATGTCCAACGTGCAGAATATCCAGTATCTAACTTGTCGATGCAGCTACAGTAATTAAATGTTTGACCCTGTTCTTTCTGGTCAATAGTGAATATTGGGCTTCACAGTGGCATATTTGAGAATGATATTGCTGCTTGAATGTCAAAGTAGAATGTCTTGAATATGGACATCTCCTGGCACCTGTTTGATGCTTATCTGCCCAGACCTAAACGTTATTCAGCTCATACAGTATGCAGGCACAAAGTTTTCATTAGTTTACAGTGCATATAAACATTGTGCAATAACTAGTGAAATCCCAATTCTGATATCTTTAAATAAATTAGTAATTCCATAAAAGAGTGTATAAGAGGGATTTGGTGATTGAAGCTCTTAGATGAAGCAGCCAAAAATACTTTTCCCTGGGTTGTTGTCTTAATCAGTTGTTGCACTGGGGCTGTGGTAATTGGCATCCAACAACCACAGTAATCTTCCTTTCCGATTCCAGCCAGAGGAGTAATCTTTCTTTGGCTTTGACTTGAGCACCTCGATGCCCTGCACTTTTAACTACTGTTTGTATTCAACATGGTTAGTCTTGCTGCATTTGTGGAATTCATTTCTATTGTCCATACGAGCAAAATGTCCACATTGTGGTTGACAACCAACTGGTCTTAGCTACCTCCAACTGAGCATCAGAGAGCGTGGTTTTAGGTGAGTGTTTGTTAACATCACTCTCTTTCATGACAATGGCCCAATGGTAAACTAGAATGAATTTATCCTACTCTCAGTAGGTAGAACATTACCTTGGCAATATCCCACTTTGTTGCATATATTTCAGTAATGTAGCTTTACCAGGATAGCATGCTAAACACGCTTCTCTTTCTGTAGCTCATCTTCAATGCATCAGCTGAGATGTTATCGGCTTGTTTAAAGGCTTTGATGTACCAAATTTAGTTTAGTTTCATTCAGAGATACAGCGCGGAAACAGGCCCTTCGGCCCACCGAGCCCGCATCGACCAGCGATTCCCGCATATTAACATTACCCTACAAAAACTAGGGACAATTTACACATTTATTCCAAGCCATTTAACCTACAAACTTATACGTCTTTGGAATGTGGGAGGAAACCGAAGATCTTGGAAATAAAACCCACGGGGTCACGGGGGGAATGTACAAACTCCGTACAGACAAGTGTTTCTTAATTTTCATGGAGTGAATTGCATTGGCTGGAGATCAATTATAGACATCTCAGGAGGAGACCTTTTGGCATCGAATGGAAATTGCAACAAGGAAAACTCAATATGCTTTAAAAGATTAAGAGTAGTGCCTCAAATACACAACAGTGTTGAGAAAAATGATGGGAAAGACAAATGTAATGATAGATTTTAAAAAATATTTGCTTTTTAATACATTGCATGTTACGGGATGATATGTCAGAAGCGTTTTGTATGTTGAAATATTGGGAAAGAGAAGATAAAAACAGATGGTACCGAATATTCAAAGGGTCAAGAACAAGAGCTAAGATGAAATACATGAGATTTAACATGGAGTGCAGAAGGTGGTGGAAATTGTGCAGAATGAGCTGCAGGCTGGTAATGTGAAGTAGGTTGAGGAATTAAAGTGAAGAAAGACCCAAAATGCATGAATAACTCAGCGGGACAGGCAGCATCTCTGGAGAGAAGGAATGGGTGACATTTCTGGTCAAGACCCTTCTGCAGACTGAGGTTCAAATGAAAGTGAAATGAGAAATAAAGTGGCAGTTACAGCTCAGCTAATAATATGTTCAGCTCTGTTGCAGAAGAAAAACCTCCACCTCTTTGTTTTAAATCTTTGGTATTGAATCTTGTAAATTAACCTTGTCCCTTCAACTCCTGGATACACAATGCTTCTATCTGCCCTAAACCTACCACAATATCACTCTTCTAACATCATTCCAATGAATGAGCAGTTATTAAAATAATATATATTTTTTAAATTGTTTTATATCTGGTGTGGGACATTTCACTGATGGGGATGAGTCAGAGTGTAGAAGAGAGATCGAGCAACTGTCCATATGGTGCCAGCACAATAAACTGGCCCTCAACACCACCAAAACCAAGGAACTGATTGTGGACTTTGGAAGGAGTCGGATGGGGACCCACAGCCCTGTTTATATCAATGGGTCAAGAGCTTCAAATTCCTGAGCGTGCACATCTCTGAAGATCTTTCCTGGTCCGAGAACACTAATGCAATTATCAAGAAAGCTCATCAGCGCCTCTACTTCCTGAGAAGACTATGGAGAGTCGGTTTTCAAGGAGTTCTGATTCTGATTCTGATTCTGATTCTGATTTCTCTCTAACTTCTACAGGTGCACAGTAGAGAGCATGCTGACCGGTTGCATTGTGGCATGGTTCGGCAACTTGAGCGCCCTGGAAAGGAAAATACTTCAAAAAGTAGTAACCACTGACCAGTCCATCATCGGCTCTGACCGTCCTTCCATCGAGGGGATTTATCGCAATCGCTGCCTCAAAAAGGCTGGCAGTATCATCAAAGACCCACAACATCCTGGCCACACACTCATCTCCCTGTTACCTTCAGGTAGAAGGTACAGGAGCAACAACCAGGTTCAGGAATAGCTACTTCCCCACAGCCATCAGGCTATTAAACCTGGCTCGGACAAAACTTTGATTATTAATAACCAATCATCTGTTATTTGCACTTTATCATTTTATTTATTCATGTGTGTATATATTTATATTATAGTATATGGACACATTGATCTGTTTTGTAGTAAATGCCTACTATGTTCTGTGTGCTGAAGCAAAGCTAGAATTTCATTGTCCTATCAGGGACACATGACAATAAACTCACTTGAACTTGTGTTAGAACCAAATGGATTGCTCTTAACAATGTGTGCATGAACACATTATCAGCAGCAAACAAGCTTGTGCTATTATTTTTTATCTTTTTTTTGTTATTGAAATGAATACTTTACTGAGAAATGTGTCTATAATTTCAATTTATAGGAATTTATTAAAATAAGTAGATTGTTTCATCAGAATGTGTGGTGCACATTTAAATTTTCCATTGTTCTCATATGTGGTAATATAACCCTTTGTTGAGATGACGTGCATGCAATCCATAACCAGCAGTGAGGTGTGTCGGAATGAACTGCAGATGCTCGTTTACACCAAATGTAGACACAAAATGCTGGAGTAACTCAGTGGGCCAGGCAGCATCTCTGGATAGGAATGGATGCCCTTCTTCAGACTCTATCCGGAGATGCTGCCTGTCCTGCTGAGTTACTCCAGCGTTTTGCGTCTATCACCAGCAGTGAGATGTCATGCTTGTTTCAATACTAGAATTTGAAAACTGCTATGTTTTATCCTTATTCACTACCTTACAAATTGCTCAGGAAATAAAAAACCTTGCAGGATAATAATTTTTTCTTCTAATAAAGCGTATAATTTGTGAGATTTTCCTTTGAATTTGTGGTTGACAGCAGAAAGGATCTTGGGGTGTCGTTAATGCTTTTCTGCTGATAACTGCAGCCCTTTCCTATGGAGTGCAGCAGATTGTGCTGTAAATGTGATCTTAACATGGAAAATCTGTTAACCAGAACAAAATTATGGCATGTTATATGATTTCCAGGCAGATTTCCAAATGCCGATCTTTGCAAAAATACAGTTAATCATCGTGAAAAATGCTAGAATAAGAAAAACATGTAGTTGAATTATATTAAAAAGGATGAAGTGTCATAAATTCATAGCCTGTAAAGTACCTCAGCCGCTCCCTTTTGTACCCTTGCCCCTCCTGAGGTGCTTTCAACTTTCGGTTACAAATTATGATCCACTGATTGCGAGACTAAGTCACGACAAAGAAGAATAATCCAACCTTTCAAACATACTTTTAAGATAATTTACAGCTGTGGTCTGCTGTTGTGAAATTGTTTTTGTCAGAGTACAATTTGTATTTGTTGATTCATCCAGAGTTTTAAGAGATGGTTTAAGTGGAGGGTCTGTCCAGCTGAGTTATTCCAGCATTTTGTGTCTATTTTGCAGGAACTATAAACTTGCCACTGAACCAATGTAGCATTTTCCCTCCATCTGTGAACACATTTCATTATACTTTACATTTAAATAGCTCAGAAGTGGATAGAATCCTCCATTTAATCTTCAAGTGAAAGTTTAATAAAAACTCAGTGCACATTTTAGCTTCATTTTGTAATTAATGGGTGGAATTAGTCAACGAAGGTTAAAATAATAGTGCCTTGTGTACTTTATGAAAACCTGACAATATTAACATTGACCATAGAGGAACCATATGAAAGTCTGTCAGACATTTTGGTCAGTGCCGAAAAACATAATTTTATAATCTTTTGATAGATATAATTATTCTGTAATCTTCATACCCATGTTTTTCTTTTTGCCTTGCTGTCAGTGGAGTTTAGATAACAAATCACCCAACAGACCATGGTGTGCTTAACTCACATCACACAGATGAAATGTCTTCCTTGTGGGTTGAATGATTTCACACAATAGAAATTTATGATTCTATTTATTTTCCAAACTTAGACAATGATAGTCTTGTTTTCTTAAGCTAAGAATATTTATGTATTGGTACTAGCTTTTCATAAATTTAAAAAATGGATATGGAAGCAAAGTAGTTGGATGCTATGCAAAAATGTCACTATGAATCCAACTGGTTTTCCAAAATAAAGAGCAAAAAATGACTTGAAAAGGGCCAAGAATGTATAAACCGACTTGTGATGTCTGTGATGTCTTTGCAATCAATGTAACAGAAATTCGTGCATGAGCCTCGTGACTGAGGCCAAGTGACCTTCAAGATAAAAGGCAGTGATTGCAGAATAAACGGGTTCTTGCTCTGGAACACAAACCCGGTGTGGACCTGTCTTTTGTGTTAGCAACAACTAAGCCTTACCTCAGACAAGAATACCTTCCATGGTGTCAGAAGAAAAAGAAAAAAAGGGAACGAAGTAGAGGAGAGTAAGCCTCAAGCCTCCATGGAAGAGAAGTAGTAGAGGAAGGTTCAAATAGGACAATGGAGCCACTACCGGCGTCGAACAAGACCGACGAAACAGAGTAAGCCCGGCCGGAAGGATTGTCAGCCCGGTCGTGAAAGCCCCGACGCAGGGGAACGAGGTAAAGAGGAAGGTCAGCATGCAACCGGCAGTATTGGAGGTCTGGGTTGGCCAGCGGTGGAGCGAGGTGCAGTCACGACGCAGGGGAATGGTCCCGAAAAGCAGCGGGACCGGCCCCGTGAAAAAATGGCCGCGAACGTAGGGTACGTACCCAGTCCCGACGAGCAGTCCCGATGCAGGGGAGCGAGGTGCAGCCCCGATGGCAGGTGCAGTCCCGACGCAGGGGAGCGAGGAGCAGCCCCGACACAGGGGAACGGTCCCGACGCAGGGGAGCGAGGTGCAGCCCCGACGCAGGGGAACGGTCCCGATGCAGGGGAGCGAGGAGCAGCCCCGACGCAGGGGAGCGGTCCCGAAAAGCAGCGGGACCGGCCCCGAGAAAAAAAACAAAATGCGAGGTGCAGCAATGACGGCAGGTGCAGTCCCGACAGGAGAAGCAGCGACCTGCATGGCAGCAACCAGGTGAGCCCGAGAGCCAACGGTGGGCAGAGAAGAGGGACCTGCAGAGAGGTGAAGTCCAACGGAAGAGCAAAGACACAGGTGGAAGTGCTGTAGAAGTACTGTAAAATAAATTATATTGAAATGCTGTATGACATGCTGTAAGAAATGGGTCTCTCCCAATTGGGTTTTGTTTACCTGATATATACTGACTCGGTACTGTTGCTCCTTTCCACAGATATGTACTGCCTCGGTTCTTTTGGACGTAAAAATAATACAGAACCGTGTAATTATTTGGCTCTTTTCGACAGAAATACACTGCACTTGGCACTGTTGTGATAAAATGTAAGAATACTATAGAACGGGGTTCTATTAGTTATTAGTGTTCTGTCTGCATAGGTGATT
Source organism: Leucoraja erinaceus (assembly GCF_028641065.1). Taxonomy (NCBI): domain Eukaryota; kingdom Metazoa; phylum Chordata; class Chondrichthyes; order Rajiformes; family Rajidae; genus Leucoraja; species Leucoraja erinaceus. The sequence goes on along the minus strand of NC_073395.1, from coordinate 31,367,922 downwards.
CGGGTATACTAATTAAGGGGCAATCAATGTTTTGTCTTGACATGCAGTTCATTATCTCTTCTCTTCTCCCTCATCGAGGCCAAACTAAGTTTGTGTCTGTTAATTGTGTTTTCAACAGCTGCAGGTGATCACCGCAGTTCATTATCTCTTCTCTTCTCCCTCATCGAGGTGATCAACCAAACTAAGTAAGAGTCTGGTTGATGGAATAAAAGGGGAACCCTGTGTAGTAGTGTGTAAAAAAAAAACACCTGGATAGCCGTGGATGGACCATCAGTAGTCAGACGCCCAGATGGGAGAAACCTGGACAGAGGAGCCCGTCTTCCAGAAGCCAGCAGTAGTCTCCCAGAAGGGTCTTTAAGTAGGAGAAACCTAGTCAGAGGAGCCAGTCTCCCAGGGGTGAGAAATGGCCAGAGGAGCCCGTCTCCTAGATGCCAGAATAAGTCCCCAGAAGCCTAGCTAGACGAGAGGTGGGAGCCAGTTCTCCCAGTCACAGCAGAAGGCAATTGAGAGAGGCCCTTTGCTAGAGTGTAAGAAAAAGTGGACATCAGGGGAGTTGATAAACAAATTGAAAAAGGGGGAGATGTATGATCTGTAAAATGAAGAGGGAGATATAAAGTAAAGAGGGAGATGTGATTTCTTGCTACGTTATGTAATAAATGTAATATGTATATAATGTAAATACAAGTGCCTGTAACATCTTAAAAGTAAAGAGGGAATGTGATGTCTGTGATGTCTTTGCAATCAATGTAACAGAAACTCGTGCATGAGCCTCGTGACTGAGGTTAAGTGACCTTCAAGATAAAAGGCAGTGATTGCAGAATAAACGGGCTCTTGCTCTGGAACACAAACCCGGTGTGGACCTGTCTTTTGTGCTAGTCACAACGAAGCCTTACCTCAGACGAGAATACCTTCCATCGGTATTTAGGGCTTACCATACACACTGCTACTGCAACATTCCCACTACACAAATCTATCATATTTTAACATATTTATTTCCTTCAATATTGGTGCTTACTTCATGTACCTACTTGAGTCATAGAGGAAACTAACTTAATTGTCACATTTTTTCCTCACTGTCAATGAGTATAGATAAGCTTGAGATTGCTAGATTTTTGGATACAATGTGAAGTGAATTACATAATGTGTGATCTGGATTGGAAACTGCATGAGGTACATGATCAGTTATAATACTGAATGGTGGGGGGTGCTGCAATGGCAGCAGCCCTGTCAGCAGCGCGTTAGTTTTTTCAACTTTTGTTATTTTTTTAGTATGTTTTAAAGTATGTTTTTAATGTTTCTTTGTGTGTCTTGTGTGGGGGGGGTAGTGGGGGGGTGAGGGGGAAACCGTTTCGGCCGCCTCCTCCATGGCCTAACAGCAAGGATCGGCACGGCCTTTCCCGGAGACGTGCTCGGGGCTTCAGCGGCGGGCGCAGCGTGGACTCTCGGCGCGGAACGGGCGAGCCCTAGCTGGGGCTTGCTGGAGGGGAGCGCTCCGTTTCGCTGGCCCGCAGCAGCCAGCAGCCTGAAGCCGCGCGCGGTCTGCAGAGCTCCAGCTGGCGTGGCGTCTACAGCCCGGGATTCCTCGTGGGGGACCCGGGGGAAGAAGAAGCCGCCATTGCTGGCCCGCGGCCAACTTCTACCGCGGGCCCGGCATGAACTTACCATCACCCCTGGAGGGGAGCTTCGACCGCCGGCCCTGCGGTCTGCGGTGCTTCTGTCTGCGGCACGGCGGGGACTTTAAATCTTCGGCCGCCGGCCTGCGGCCTACACCAACTTAAAGCCGAAGTCTCCGGTGGGGAAGATCCGACTCTGGACTTACCTGGACTTGTACCTTGTCCTTTTACCATCTGGACGCCCGCAGCAACGGCTGCGGAGGGTTGAGGTCCCGACCACGGGGGAAAATGGTGGACGACTGGCCAAATTGTGTGCCTTCCACCACAGTGATGAATACTGTGGTGGATGTTTATGTTAAACTTTTATTGTGTTTTTGTGTGTGTTCTTTATAATTGTACCGCTGCTGACATATTCATTTTCACTTGCACTTATGTGCAATGTGACAAATAAACCGTATTGTATTGTATTGTTGTATCGAATGGCAGGCAAGTATTAAAGGTTTTGGTGTGCTTCTATTTCTAACTGGACCAAGTGGGACCCGTTTGGTCCCATTCCCCCATAGCAATATTCCACCACTCACCCGTAGCCCTGAACTTCGCAGGCACGGCTGAAGGGTTCCCGTTCTGACATCAGAAATTCCCGTTGTGACGTGAGTCACGGCAACTCTCCCGCAACTGCGCCTCACCATCCCTCTTCCTCCCCTCCTCTTCACATATAAACTCCCTCCCTCTTCTATCCCCTCTCTCCTCCTCCCCTTCCCCACTCCCTCTCTCACATCCCCCTCCCTCTCCTTTCCCCTACCCTCATTCACTCACTCCCTCCCTCCATAACCCCTCTCCCCTCCCTAAAACCCTGCACTCCCTCTATCTCCCTGCTCCCTCACTTCTCACCTTTCTTATCTTACTCCCCCACTCTCCCTCCTCACTACTCCCACTGCCACCTCTCCCTTTATCCCCACCCCCTAACCCCCCCCCGCCTCTCCTCTCCCTCTCTCCCCATGCTCCCTCCTCACCTCCCCCACTTTCACCTCCCTCTCCCCTCCCTACCCCATCCTTTTCCCCTCCCTATCCCCTCCTCTCCCTCTATCCCCTGCCTGCCTCCCCCACACTCCTCATCCCTTTCCCCACTCTCTCTTCCTCACCTGTCCCACTGCCCTTCTCTCTCCTCCCTCCCTCCCCCCACTCCCTGCCTCCCCCACTCCCCTCCGCCCCCTCCTCCCTCTATCCCCCTCCTCTCCCTCTATCCCCCTCCTCCCTTCCCCACTTCCCCCTCCCTCTCTCCCCTCCCTAACCACCCTCCACTCCATTCCCCTGCTCCCCCACTCCTCACGTGCCCCCTATCCCACCCCCACAATGAAAATCACAATGTTTTTTTGTAAATGAGACCTCTCCCCTATCCAACCCGCCCCACAATGAAAATCACATGAATTTTGATTGTTTTTGCAAATGAAACATCTCCCCTATCCCAGCTCCCCACTACAATGAAAATCTTTTCTTTTCGTAAATGAAACCTCCCCTCAAGAATTTGATTAAAATTAGTTGTTTTTTTAAATGACGATTTTTTATGTAAATGAGTATCGGGATCCCATTATGACATCATTGTGAATAAAAACAGAAGAATTTGAATAAAACTGATTTTTTTTAATTAGGATTTTTTTTGTGTAAATGAGATTTGGGATCCCATTGTGACATCATACGCTACTAATGGGCAGTGCAAGTGGAAGTGAATTTTGTCAAAATGGTTTTTGTAAAGTTTAAAATGTCAATAACTTGTAAAATATACCATCAATCTGAACTAAACTTGCCACAGCATACCACAGGACAATGGTGAGTAACGTGGGCCACAAAGTGAAGTGCTACCGTTTTGACATAGTTTCCGGATCACACACACGCATACATACAAACAAACAAGATGAGAGTTTTAGTAATATACTAGAGTAAGGGAGGCCTGGTCCCCCAACGCAATATTCCACCTCTCCACCAATTCCAATTTCCACCACTCATGCATAGCCCCCAACTGCACTGACGCGGGTGACAGGTTCCCGTTATGATGCCCTGACTGGCAGGTGAGAAGACCAATCTGCTGATCTCACAATTTTTTAAACCTTCATAACCTTTCTAATATTTCACTGATCGGACCAAGCACTGTTACTCCAGCACTGGTGGCGGCATGACTCACTGTTGCAGCGGGTCTGTCTTTTATTTATTTTTTGTCTAGTTAAATGTAGTTGTTTGTGTTTTTTAAATAGTTTTTTTAACTGTGTATATGCGGGGGACGGGGGGAGGGAAGGGGAAACATTTTTAAACTCTCTTCCCTGTACGTGAGACCCAAACATTTTCCTGTCGGGTCTCCGTTATCGTTGGGGCCTAGCACCGTGGAGCGGTCTCCAGCCTGAACGACCTGGGGGCTTCAGTCGCGGAGCCTGCGGAGCGGCAGACTTACCATCGTGGGGCTGGCCAGCATCGGAGCGTGGGGAGCGGTGGTGAACTCGCTGCTGCGGCCCGACCACGTAGCTCAGAGGCTCCAGCTGCAGCCGCAGGTCCTGTGGACTGACGGGACATCGGGAGCGCGTGGGTCCGGGTGGAGAGACCGCTTTCCGGAGCTCCCGCAACGCGACTTCTCTGGCCCGTGTCCCGGTGTTGGAACGACCCGGAGCGGGGCCATACATCGCCCCGCGCGGCTTCATGGCCGTGGGACATTCCAGCGCCCGCCGGGGGCTCCAACATTGTGACACCGGGAGTGGGTGGGTTCACTGTGATGGATGTTTTTGTAAATTGAATTGTGTGTATGTCTGTAGGAAATTGTCTTTGTTTGTGTGGCTGTGGAAACGGAGTTTCGTTTGAGCCTCACTGAGGTTCAAATGACATGTAATAAATATTGATTGAAAACTTGGTGGCTTGGAGCAGAGAAGAACGGTGAGTAAGGTGGCAAAAAAATCCAAGCAATATAGGGTAGCATTTCTGCGCAAATTTAATTACAATGCAGACTGGAAGAGTTTTAGTAATATTACAGATAGATGTTCGTATGTAAAGCTATTAAAAAAAATCGAAATTGAGCTAAGCCTTGAAGATATTACTGTACATGAGCAGCTTTGTTACTTTAGTTATCATTAGTTATAACCCGCATGGATCAATATAAATGGGGGGGGGGGGGGGGGGGGGGGGGTGAGGAGAATACATACACGACTACAGGTGCGGTCTGTACGGAGTTTGTACGTTCTCCCCGTGATCTGCGTGAGTTTTCTCCGAGATCTTCGGTTTCCTCCCACACTCCAAAGACGTACTGTTTTGTAGGTTAATTAGCTTGGTATAAATGTAAATTGCCCCTAGTGTGTAGGATGGTGTTAATGTATGGGTATTGCTGGTTCGTGCGGACTCGGTGGGCCTGATTCCGCGCTGCACCTCTAAACTAACCTAAACTAAACTAAATTGAATAAGGGGAAAATATATCTACGTAAATGATTGCTGAGAAAACCAAATAGCGTTTAGGTATGGAAGGGTTCATTGAAAGATCATCCACATCCTGCCCCACATCCTTGTAAATTATGATTAATGTTGCATTTCAACAAGCTGATGATGAATGTGGTTGATGATGGTGACAGCCCGATGGAGCTCCTCACAGAACCGTGCATAAACGTTTTGCACATTCATTTTGTAGTCGAATTTCTGCGGTAATGCAGGGATTAATTTTGTGTTACTATGATGATGGACAAGCTCTTAACACTTTTTGCATTAGGGATGAATAGTGAAAGGAACTTACAGTAAACCGGCAAGCAGTGATTTGTCCGTGAGGGGCTTTATTTTAAAAAAAGGATGTTTTTTGAGAAGAAGGAGAAAAGACCAAGGGAGGTTTGGATATATTAAGATCCTGAGAAAAATGGTGTTAAATGCCAGGGCAATTTCAAGCACAGCACAATTCAGAAAGGTAAATGGGAATGTGGGGGGTCTCCAGTCTTACTGTAGTATGAGCATCAGAGACTCAGCAAATGGTAAAATCGATGCAATACAAAAGCACAATACATTTATTTAAAAGAGGAGGCAGGAAAGAGCCCACAGGTGGTTAGAGGGATTAAATATGCATCCAAACTTTGTTTCAAAAACTATTGAAGACGTTTCCAAGCCACCAAAGTAGAATGAGCAGGAGCAGCACTGAGTGTGCAGTGCTGAAATAGAACTGCAGCATCTGGTCTCGCTAACATAAATATGGCAGTACATCTTCAGAACTAAAGAGATGCTGACAGTTTTCTTACTTCCTTGTGACATAGAAGATGTCGGTCCTTTTGTGTCTATGCTGCCTCTCAGAACTTTCCCATCGAAACCTCTCTCCCCACTTATTTCCCAATAATCTATTTTCTCTCACATGGCCATCAATGCAACCTGATTCTCCTGTCACCTACTTAAGCTAGGGGCAATTTACAGGAGTCGTATCACCTCCCATTCAGTACATCTCTGTGGTGCTGAGAAAACTGTGTGGTCACAGGGAATGATACAAACCCTACACCATCGCTGCTGGAAGTCACGATTGAACCCACGTTACTGAAATGGTGAGATAACATATACCAAAAGATGGCCATCCCTTTTAATTCTGCAAATGGGGAATGTCAGCTGAGGGGAAGACGCTGTTCAAAGGTGCAAATAGGAGGAAGAGATAGATCAGCCATGAGTGAATGGCGGAGTAGACTTGCTGGGCCCAATGGCCTAACTCTGCTCCTATCATTCATGACCCTATAAATCGCATACAGAATGAAAAACAAAATGTATAAATTCACAAAAACTATGATAATATCAATATAAATGTAGATTGGTCATGTTTGACAATATTATATCCGCAGCTCTAATAACATTAAATTGCATGAAAATGGAATTTCTAACGTTTTTTTTTCTGCAGGCACTAAAACAGATTACTTACCAGGGATTGATACAAATATAATTTAAATATACTTTCATTCTCGGTACCCAGACACTTTTGTGACTATCTTTGGTGTGTGATAGTTGTCTCATTTCATCGGCTTCAAAAGCATAGTTAGGACAGGGAAATAATCCCACCTGTTCCATGTGAAAGATCAGCACCTACCAACAATGAAGTCACTATGAAACCAGCCCTTCTCACAGGCTGGACTATGTCGTAACTATGCCTTTGCTTTAGCCAGTGGTTACATACATTCCATCCCTCCCCCGCAAAGATGTGAGATTTCATTAAGAGCACACTTGGATGAATAGATGCAAGCGGCATGTAAACGTCTAGCATCTCTTCCATGCGTGCAATACATGAAGCCAATGAAATGAGACAACTGTTACACCAAAGATAGACACAAAAGGCTGGAGTGACTCAGTGGGACAGGCAGGATCTCTGGCGAGAAGGTATGGGTGGCGTTTCCAGTCGAGACACTTCTGACTCAGTCTTCAGGTCTGAAGAATGGTCTCAACACTAAACGTCACCCATTCCTTCTCTCCTGAGATGCTGCCTGTTCCGCTGGGTTACTCCAGCTTTTAGTGTCCATCTTCGGTTAAAACAGATTATAGATTATCTGGTGTTTTGTGCATGGGAGCTTGTTGTGTGCTTTACGCAGGCAATCAGATGCTAATACTGTATTTAAACAATACATAAAATGTGCTTCTTGTTATCAGGGGGGGGGGGGGGGGGGGGGGGCAGTGGGAGGAGATAAAATTGTTAGTTGTCATGCACATTTATTATCGGCCTGCTAGAGAATTTGAATCCCCCCCCGCCCCATGTTTTAAAAGCGATTTACTATGGCTACCAATGCCCCGAGCCTTCTGTCCCCGCAGTCGGAGGGTGAATCACCCAGTGTGGGCGTCAGGGGATGAATCACCCCGTGTGTGGGTCGGGGTCAGGGGGCCAGGGGGATGAATCACCCTATTGTGGGGGTTGGAGTCCGGTGGTGGTGCATCACGGTCAGTGACTCTGGGTGGGCGGAGGGACCAAACTGTCCCCAACTCTGCTCCACCCGGCCCCGTGTGTGTATGTGTGTGTATGTGTGTGTGTGTGTGTGTGCTGCCGACCCACAGCCTGTCACAGTGCGGTCGCATGGGGGAGACGAGGCGGAGGGCATGGCCGTGAGAGATTGAGGGCTGTCCCGAGGGATGCGCTCTTTCGGCTGCTTACACCTTAGTGCTCGGGTTCAGAGTGCCTAGTCACCTATGGCTTGTGTGGGAAAATAAGCCCCACCCTCCTGTCTCCCACAGCCAGCGATGTGATGCACGTGGGGGTCTGGACCAATTGCTGACAAGTCCCGCCCCCGGCGACATCATGTCCTTTATTTGGCTTTTCGGCATAGCGGCCCTTTGGTGAGTTGGCTTCCAGGTGTCGTGGCCTTTCGGTGAGTTGGCGTTTCGGCATTGCAGCCTTTCAGTGAGTTGGCTTTTAGTCATCCTGCCTTTCGGTAAGTTGGCTTTTCGGCTTCGTACCCTTTCGGTTATTTGGCTTATCGGCTTTGTTTCCATTCGGTTATTTGGCTTCCACTGCTTCGCTTCGGCTTCTCATCCTTTGACGCCACGTCCGCACACATTCATTCTCACATCTCCAAATGCCCAGGGAACGTTCCAGTTCAACTATCACCAAAGTGAAAACCATCCATTCAGCTGTTTTACCTTCTTCCTAGAAACATAGACACATAGAAAATAGGTGCAGGAGTAGGCCATTCGGCCCTTCAAGCCTGCACCGTCATTCAATATGATCATGGCTGATCATCCAACTCAGTATCCTGTACCTGCCTTCTCTCCATAACCCCTGATCCCTTTAGCCACAAGGGCCACATCTAACTCCCTCTTAAATATAGCCAATGAACTGGCCTCAACTACCTTCTGAGGCAGAGAATTCCACAGATTCACCACACTCTGTGTGAAAAAAGTTTTTATCATCTCAGTCCTAAAAGACTTCCCCCTGGGACGACAGATGGCGCAATGGGCTAAGTGTTCGGCTGGCGACTGGAAGGTAGCCGGTTCGAATCCCGCATGGAGTGCATACTGTCGTTGTGTCCTTGGGGCAAGACACTTCACCCACCTTTGCCTGTGTGTAAATGTAATGTAATTATGTGAAGCACTTTGGGGTCAATGCAAGTTGACTAAAAATGTGCTATATAAATAAGATTATTATTATTATTATATTATTATTATCCTTAAACTGTGACCCCTTGTTCTGGACTTCCCCAACATCGGGAACAATCTTCCTGCATCTAGCCTGTCCAACCCCTTAAGAATTGTGTATGTTTCTATAAGATCCCCCCTCAATCTTCTAAATTCTGGCGAGTACAAGCCGAGTCTATCCAGTCTTTCTTCATATGAAAGTCCTGACATCCCAGGAATCCTCTTGTCTACCAGTGGAAAAACTCCTCATCAAAGGCTCAAACTGCCACCTTGTGTCACCTTCTTTCTTTCTCTTCATGTCATTTCATTCACTAAACCGCAACTGACCCCTTACTTTTCCTGGCATCTACAATTTAGCCAACAAAAAGGCAGACATATTCTGGGATCCATTTAGATGCTCATGGCTACACCTTTGACTAAAAGAAAGTGCAGGGTTAAGAAACAATATTTCAAATGGTTCAATGGTATTTTATTTGTCACATGCACCAAGATAGAGTGACATTTACTTTTGCATACAGTTCGGTACAGGTGACACTATACTTAAGTACTTACAGTAGATACATCTTAGATAAGCATCACAAATGTATAACAAGTGTTTACCAGTAGTACACTGAGACAGTATACAGGGTTTTCAGATTTGGCACCATTCTCAAGTCGCAGTTGTTGTTAAGTGCTCCATTGCTCGGTACAGCTGCATTTAGTTCTGAATCTGAGAGATCAGATGAGATAACTACTAATCACAACCAAGCAGCTGAGAGACTCAGAATTTTGGGGGGAAAAAATATGGTACCAAGATGAGCTTCTTTGCTGTAGAACATATTTTAGTCATCTAGAATGAAGAGGAGTTGTGCCCAAGCTACTCAGTAGCAATAATTTGAACATTTGTCGTTTAATATGTCAAACTACAATACATTTGCAAATGTATTATTAAAAATAAATCTTGGATGTGCCTGAAATATATGTGTATGTATTTTCTATAAGTATGTGTCAACAAATGGCTTACTTGTAACACCAGTTTCTGGTGCAAAGAACATTAGGTTTGCCTAGCTCATGCCCATAATCAAGCTCCATGCAACATTTGGCAATGGTTTATATTCACTTGGCAAACCTCTATTGAATCCCCCGGCTGCACATTACCATGGCTCTGCCCCCACACAAACATACAGACCAGGGAAACTTTCTGAATTCATGCCAGTTCTGAATTGATGTGGATTCATGTCAATAATCCAAAATGCAACATGATCCAAAGTCATAATTCTGATGCTTTATGGTAATATTTTTCCAAGGCTCTTTTTTTTCACATTTTCCCTCACTCACTGAGACCAGAAATGTATTAGAATTAAAATAACAGAAATCATTCCATTCTGGTGTTTTCTTAAACCATGTGGCACATGGATGTACGTTACAGATACAACACCATGTATCTGCCCACGTTACCAGATCCCACATTTCTGCTGTTCACCTCTTTTTATAATCGATGAAGAATTAAATCATCTACAAACTTGTAATTATCTCCCCTTATTTAAATTTGAGTCAGGATTAAATCTCAATTTAAGGAGTACCACTTTATACATCCCTTCAATCTGATGCAAGATACAAGATAGATTTAATTGTCACGTGTGCCTGATGGCACAGTGAAATGAATTTCCATACAGCCATACAATAAACAGAGGGGGCCGACACAGAGTCGGCCCCCCCTCCTACCGGAGTCAGCGGCTTCCAATGTCCGCAGGCCGCGCCGGGTGGAGACTGCTGCTGTAGGCCCCTCTACAAGGCGCCCCAGGACTCCACGATGGCGGTCAGTGCCACCCGCGTTGGAAGCTCTCCGCACCAAAGCTCCACGATGTTGGAGCAGCGGCCCAACGCTCCGGTGCTCCAAACGGCGACCCAGGTAGGCATCGCCCGCTCCGCGGTGACTCCAGCAATGAACTGGGCTTGGCTTCTCTCATGTTATGGATATGATGTGTAATTTGTAATTGACTGGTTGAAACCTACAGCACAGAAACAGGTCCTTTGGCTCAGCGAGTCCATGCTGATTGTCATTAGCAGGTTCCCACTAAGTTATCCCATTTTCACATATACTCTAGACCTACTAAGGGCAATAAAACAGTTTTTATCCACGAGTAGTTGCTCTACTCAACAGCCAAATATCTGTAGCCTCCATCCTCTATCAACTGAGCCACTGCGCCGATTCTCGAAGAGTGCGGTGTGGCACCTTCAGCACGACTGAACATTTGTGGGGTGAATACATGCTATATGTTATATGCCATGTAGTTTGGTATTATAAATGCATTGGAGGCATGTGGTCAGTTTAGCATAATAACAAGCAACAGTTTGTGCGATGTCTGTGCATTCTACCATTGGTTGCTGGCATACCCGCTTTGCTAGAGTGAAACAAGTACTGCTGCATCTGGTACTTCTAAGGTTGGACTTGGGTTATTTACAATTTCGCATGATTTGCCACCATTGCGGACCAGACTCCAGATATGGTCCGCAATCTCTACCACAGAGCCGGTAGTCGCGGGCCAGTTCATTGGCTATAACTTTAAGAGGGAGTTAGATGTGGCCCTTGTGGCTAAAAGGGGATCAGAGGGTATGGAGAGAAGGCAGGTACGGGATACTGAGTTGGATGATCAGCCATGATCATATTGAATGGCTGGTGCAGGCTCGAAGGGCCGAATGGCCTACATCCTGCAGCCTAATCTGGTTTCTATGTTTCTATGATTTTTCTATGGAGGAAGTACCACATTATATACTCTAATGGCAGAGGCCATGACACATAGCTGACATCCCTGCCTTCTCTATATTCCCCATGCTGCAGAGTACTATTGATCACACACACACATTACTTTCCAGCAACAACAGTAAAATCTGCCAGCGTCTACATTTGATCCAAAGGCAATTCCACTCCCTCAATGCCATTTGGTGTGTGGGCAGAGGAAACAAATCATGTAGTCTATAATGAGTTTTCAGGCAGCTGTCATGAAGCCTTCCTTCTGCAGCAATTAACTGGGCCAACTTTACACCAAATGCTGGCAGCTGGAAATTGAGACTATCTGCTCGTGGCACAGCTGAAAACTTAGTTATATTTCACGTTAAGTTGTGCATGCATGAAGAGAAAACCACGCTGCTATATTCATTCTGTCAGAGTGGTTCACCGGCATCATTTCTGCTGCCTGGCTTGTTCTGAAGGAGCACTGCAGTGAACAGCAGGGTGTGTTTTAAGGCAGCCTGCTCCATGTTCAAACTCACACTATGATGAAGGGCAGATCTTGCCACCAACATAAGTTGAGTTGCTAGAGCTTCGGGAGGAGTTGCGGAGTAAGACAACAAGAGGAAGAAGTAGAGAGAATGCCCATGAAGAAATACTGGTGCAGCATTTACAATTCCCCATTCACCAAAAGACCTCCGACTTACCTTCCCGCTGCAGTGATCAATATGTCGTCACAATGTAAACCTCCCAAAATGTATAAATAAAACCATACCACAATGCATTTAATAGCAACCAATCATCCACATGTGTTCTTGTGTTTTTGCTTTTCATGCTACTTTCCCTGAGTGCTTTTCAGACTACTGGGTCTGTAAGAAGGGTCCTGACCTGAAACGTCACCTAACCATGTCCTCCAGAGATGCTGTCGGACCCACTGAATTACTCCAGCACTTTGTGTCCTTTTTTTGTAAACCAGCATCCGCAGTTCCTTGTTTCTACATGTTACTTGGCCTGGCCAATTATTATTCAGTGGTAGCAGTTGCTGCATAGCCACGAGTGGAAGGCTGCTGGATTCAAGAGTTCGAGAGTTCAAGAGTTCAAGAGAGTTTATTGTCATGTGTCCCTGATAGGACAATGAAATTCTTGCTTTGCTTCAGCACAGCAGAACATAGTCAGGCATTGACTACAAAACAGATCAGTGCGATTGCAGATATGTGGAGGAACATGTGCTTGTGGAAATGAACTCTGGTTGCAAATCCTACCACCTCACCATTGGATAGACGCATTCCTGGCTGACTAGGTGAGGTGGAGAGGGCGGGGAAGTATATCTTGAAAAAGGATGGCAGATCTGTGCTCTGTGGAACCACTACCACTCCCCTGGGAGTAGATGCCTCAGCAACACAAGTATTTATTTGAATTTGTGGACTGCTGTGCACATGGCGATTGATAGCCAGGATAGCAGCAAATCTTAGTGTGCATGATTTCAGCATTTAGACGTTAGAAGGCTGTTGTTTGTACTTCAGTGGAACATAAATGATGGAAGTGGACAGCACACGAAACAGATACTTCAGCCCTCAATGTCTATACTGAACATGGAATGGAATGGAATGCTATTTATTGTCATTCAAACCTAGGTTTGAACGAAATTACATTTACTACAGTTTTTTACATTACAAAAAAACCCAAGACCCACACTTAACACAGTTTACATAAACATCCATCACAGATTGTCTCCAACACCTCCTCACTGTGATGGAAGGCAAAGTCTTATCTCTTCCCTTTATTCTTCACCTGCAGCATCGAGGCGAACTGGGGCTCCGATGTTAAAGCCCCCGGCGGACGCTGGTAAGTCCTGTGGCCATTTAGCCATGCCGGGCGATGTTAGGCCCCGGCTCCATGATGCCAAGACCAACTCTCGCTTGCTGCACAAAATCCATAACTCTCCATTCCCTGCATATCCATGTCCTTTTCCAAAAGTCTCTTAAATACCACTATCATATCTGCCGCCATCACCTTCCCCACTAGTGCAAACCAGGCACTCACCACCCTCTGTTTAAAAAAACCCATCTCCTCTAAACTTTGCCTCTCTTACCTTAAAGCTAGAGAGACATAATGTGGAAACAGGTGCTTCAGCTTAATTTGCCCACATGTCCCAACTACACTAGTCACACTTGCCTGTGTTTGGCCTCTAAACCTCTACTATCCATTTATCTGTCTAATTCCTTCTTGAACATTGCAATAAGAAAGTAAGGTACACACAAAACGATGGAATAACGAAGGCAGCATATCTGGAGAGAAGGGATGGGTGACGTTTCGGGTCGAGATCCTTCTTCAGACTGAAGAAGACTATGATAATAACATAGTGGACTACTATGGGAGAATACTATGCCTTTTAGTATTTGATATTTCCATACTGCGGATAAGGTTTTGACTGTGTATACCCTTTCGAAAACCTCTCATAATTTTATATACGTCTATCAAGTCTCTCCTCAACGTCCAAAGACATTGGACACCAGAGACATGGCTGGCCCATAAGGTGAAATGTTACTGTTTTCATGATTAAAGTGCTAGCTTTGTTGGAAAGAATTACATTTTTTGACAGTCATGTTAAATCTTTGTTAAAATGATAGTAACTATTCTGATAAAATAAGTGCAGACAATGTGATGATGATATTCACCCATGTTGTTTGATAAGGAGCTCAGCATTGTTACCTAGAAACAATGAATCATCAAATTAATAAATATTTCCAAGACAGGATGGTTTGGGAATTGGAAGAAATTTGGAGGTTCTATTGATGCTTGGCAAGTTGCTTTGCATCCTGTATATGGTATATATGCAGCTGGTTGATGGTGGAGGTGAATAATAGCAGATTGCTTTGAACTTCCTGAGTGAAGTTGCAAATACATTAATTCAGGCAAATTAAGAGAACTCCTCATGTACACTTGGAGTGCCACAAGTGGCAGGTTACCCAGGGTCTGACCTGCGCTAGTAAATGCACATCATCATGTTGGGTTTTACTCAATGTTGAGCTGCAGAATATTGAAGATAGACACAAAATGGTGAAGTAACTCAGCGAGACAGGCAGAATCTTTGGAGAGAAGAAATGGGTGATTTTTCGGGTCGACACCCTTCTTCAGACTCATTCCAGCAGAATATTTATGTTGGTGGATTTGGTGATAAGTGCGGCACAGTGGCGCAGTAGTAGAGTTGCCGCCTTAGAGCACCTCGGTTTCGATACTGACTACGGGTGCTTTTTGTATGGTGTTTGTATGTTCTCCTTGTGACCGCGTTGGTTTTCTCCGTATGCTCCTGTTTCCCCACACATTCCAAAGACGTGCATGTATGTAGGTTAATTGGCTTCTGTAAAATTGTCCCCAGTGTGTATAGTAGACCTAGTGTATGGGTGATCATTGGTCGGCACGGGCTTGGTGGGCTGAAGGGCCTGTTTCCACACTGTATAACCATATAACCATATAACATATAACAATTACAGCACGGAAACAGGCCATCTCGACCATTCTAGTCCGTGCCGAACACATAATCTCCCCTAGTCCCATATACCTGCGCTCAGACCATAACCCTCCATTCCCTTCCCATCCATATAACTATCCAATTTATTTTTAAATTATAAAAACGAACCTGCCTCCACCACCTTCACTGGAAGCTCATTCCACACAGCTGCCACTCTCTGAGTAAAGAAGTTCCCCCTCATGTTACCCCTAAACTTCAGTCCCTTAATTCTCATGTCATGTCCCCTTGTTTGAATCTTCCCTACTCTCAGTGGGAAAAGCTTTTCCACGTCAACTCTGTCTATCCCTCTCATCATTTTAAAAACATCTATCAAGTCCCCCCTTAACCTTCTGCGCTCCAAAGAATAAAGCCCTAACTTGTTCAACCTTTCTCTGTAACTTAGTTGCTGAAAACTAGTCCCTTAGTTTAGGGACGGTGTCCCTAAACTAAGCATAAAAAGGGATTTAAATGGCAGTGAGAAGCATTTGTACACTTTTCCTTTTGGGATAGTATTGCCTGGGAATTTGTATGAGAGCAATACTTTATGCTTGAATGGGATGGCAAAGGAGTCATCGAAGTCCATATTTTCCCACCAACTCCATGTAAGCACCACCTGCTGGGTTTGGTGATACCTGTCCTCAGCAATCCGTGCCACACCAGTCACTTGTCTCCAACAAAACAATGAAGAAGAAAAGAAGTAAAGATGGCGAATCAAAGTAACAAAAGGAAGAATAACAAAATAGAGAATAGACATCAACAAATGGAAAGCGAGCAAAAAACTGTGTCTACAACAATTCACTTGTGGTGTACAATGCCACAGGAGATTAGATTTTACTTTAGACTGTATAGATACAGTGCGCAAACAGCCCCTTCAGCCCACTGAGTCTGCACCGACCAGCGATCATCGACCAGCGATCATCCCGCACACTAACACTATCCTATGCACTAGGGCTAATTTTACAATTTTTACCAAAGCCAATTAACCTACAAACTTGGAGTGTGGGGGGATCCCAGAGCACGTGGAGAAATCCCATGCAGTCACATGGAAAATATACAAACACCGGACAGATAGCAACTTACCACTGGGCCACTGTATTGCTCAAAGAGATTGGTTTGTGATATCTAAAGATAATATCTGCATACGCTATCTGCCAACATTTATCACTGTAAATTCCTACGTTAATATTTATTAGCAAAACTGCCTCGATAAATTTATCATGGAATAACTAATTGTAGCTGCCAGTGGCGACTTGATAGCAGGACAAGTTTACTGGCAGTTTTCATTATAGATGTGCACACTTAAATTCAAAATGGAAATGTAAAAATCAGGTCACAATGAGCACTAATAAAAAGGAAGTGGGGACTGACTGCCCTGTGCCCTGGTCCAATTATCTCAGCATCTTTCACTTGAAGTGAGTACGTAGTCTTGGTTCTCCATCTGTAGTATCATAGTGAATCAATTAATATGTACTTACACATTTTACAATGATCCCGAGATTTAAATGCACAAAACTTCAAATAGGCTTGCCATAAAATCATTTCAAATGGATTTGTATCTATGAGAGAAAGCCAAATTATCATGAGTCTCTGGCACAAAGGAATGAAAATTAACTTGAGGCCAGCTTGAGATTGGAACAGGTTATTTTACAGAGAATTTAGAGATTTTCCACAGGAAATGAATGTCAACACTTGGAACATAGGAAGTGACAGACCGTAACAACAAGTACTTTATATGCAGCTGGTAGGGTCAGTCTTTTGGAGATAATAGCTCCTGACACCATACTATAGCCGTGTGGAATGAATTGACAAGTTGTGAGGAGATTAAATATGAACCATTGTTACTGCAGTAACATTGCCAAATTAGTGCTGATTATGATTGAAATGATAAGCCGCCTGACTGCTTTATCTTGTCTTTGATTTTGTACTTTGATGAATCGTTGAATCCCAATTGTTTTCCTCTGATCAATAAAATACTGACAAGAAAATTGAGTGCATGTGTGAGTCCAGATTGCAAAAGTCCTAAATAGTTCAAAGCGATTTGTTGAAGATGGAGCTTTGATGATCTGATATGAAACACATTTTGAATGCAATTTGTTAACATTCATTTAAATGACATTCAAATCAAAGGAATTCTTTGAACCTTGGTATTATGAATTTAAAGTGGGATCCTTCCTTGAAAAATCTCATCCCTTAAACTTGAAGAGAAAAAGTGAGGCAGATTTTCTGTATGTATGAACACAAAGTTTGATAAAATCATTGCCTTATTTCTTATGAACTGTCAGTTTTGTTACACAGGGCAGACACAATAAATCTACCATCCTGTTCTTAACCACTTTATGTTTTATGATTAATGCCTACTGTTGTGTGTATTTCAGTACCCTGATCAAGTCAAGTCAAGTCAAGAGAGTTTATTGTCATGTGTCCCAGATAGGACAATGAAATTCTTGCATGCTGCAGCACAACAGAATATTGTAGGCCTAAATATAGATCATAGAAACATAGAAACATAGAAAATAGGTGCAGGAGTAGGCTATTCGGCCCTTCGAGCCTGCACCGCCATTCAATATGATCATTGCTAATCATCCAACTCAGTATTCCGTACCTGCCTTCTCTCCATACCCTGATCCCTCTAGCCACAAGGGCCACATCTAACTCCCTCTTAAATATAGCCAATGAACTGGTCTCAACTACCTTCTGTGGCAGAGAGTTCCAGAGATTCACCACTCTCTGCGTGAAAAATGTTTTTCTCATCTCGGTTCTAAAGGATTTCCCCTCTATCCTTAAGCTGTGACCCCTTGTCCTGGAGTTCCCCAACATCGGGAACAATCTTCCTGCATCTAGCCTGTCCAATCCCTTAAGAATTGTGTAAGTTTCTATAAGATCCCCCCCTCAATCTCCTAAATTCTAGCGAGTACAATCTGAGTCTATCCAGTCTTTCTTCATAAGAAAGTCCTGACATCCCAGGAATCAGTCTGGTGAACCTTCTCTGCACTCCCTCTATGGCAATAATATTCTTCCTCAGATTTGGAGACCAAAACTGTACGCAATACTCCAGGTGTGATCTCACCAAGACCCTGTACAACTGCAGCAGAACCTCCCTGCTCCTATACTCATATCCTGAAGATCTGATCAAATCAGTGTGTCCATATACCATAGAATATATATATATATATATATACACGCACACATAAATAAACAGATAAAGCGCACTAGGCTGTTATAGTTCAGAGTTTGTTTGAAGTTGTGTTTAATAGTCTGATGCTGTGGAGAAGTAGCTGTTCCTGAACCTGGATGTTGCAGATTTCAGGTTCCTGTACCTTCTACCTGATGGCAGCGGAGAGATGAGTGTGTGGCCAGGATGGTGTGGGTCCTTGATGATGCTGGCACTGGATGCATGAGTCATATATTGTACAAGCTTTAATAGATGTAATTTATATACTTTACAATATTAAAAAAAACTTCACAGTGATGAAATAAAACCTGCCGATTGTCATTATCTAGAAGTTTGCATTTATTGACGCATTTCATTAAATTCTAATTAATTTCATTATTTTTGATTAGTCTTCCTGCTTTCTTAAGGGCTACCTTTGGTTGGTAGCCAATGTTGCCTGGGATCTGAAATACAATATGGTTGACTCGCACACTGCCACCTGACCAGTGGATATGGAGTGCTCATGGCAGCATGAAGTAACCAGCTTCAACACAGTCTCGTTCATTCAAACTAAAGAAAAAGGAAAAGCACTAGGAAACCTCACTTTGTCTTCCAAACTACTGCACAGGGTCAGTGATTGATCCTGATTAATTGTGAAATTCAGGCAAAAGAGGAAACTGAAATCACAAATTGAATTACTGCAAAGCACAGCACTTTGCTTTCAATAATCACTGACTGCATCAAAATAATCAGGCAATCATAATGCCCCCCAAAATTACATAGAAACATAGACATAGAAATTAGGTGCAGGAGTAGGCCATTCGGCCCTTCGAGCCTGCACCGCCATTCAATATGATCATGGCTGATCATCCAACTCAGTATCCCGTACCTGCCTTCTCTCCATACCCCCTGATCCCCCTAGCCACAAGGGCCACATCTAACTCCCTCTTAAATATAGCCAATGAAGTGGCCTCAACTACCCTCCGTGGCAGAGAGTTCCAGAGATTCACCACTCTCTGCGTGAAAAAAGTTCTTCTCATCTCGGTTTTAAAGGATTTCCCCTTTATCCTTAAGCTGTGACCCCTTGTCCTGGACTTCCCTAACATCGGGAACAATCTTCCTGCATCTAGCCTGTTCAACCCCTTAAGAATTTTGTAAGTTTCTATAAGATCCCCTCTCAATCTTCTAAATTCTAGAGAGTATAAACCAAGTCTATCCAGACTTTCTTCATAAGACAGTCCTGACATCCCAGGAATCAGTCTGGTGAACCGTCTCTGCACTCCCTCTATGGCAATAATGTCCTTCCTCAGATTTTGAAACCAAAACTGTACGCAATACTCCAGGTGTGGTCTCACCAAGACCCTGTACAACTGCAGTAGAACCTCTCTGCTCCTATACTCAAATCCTTTTGCAATGAAAGCTAACATACCATTCGCTTTCTTTACTGCCTGCTGCACCTGCATGCCTACCTTCAATGACTGGTGTACCATGACACCCAGGTCTCGCTGCATCTCCCCCTTTCCCAATCGGCCACCATTTAGATAATAGTCTGCTTTCCTCCTTTTTTGCCACCAAAATGGATAACCTCACATTTATCCACATTATCCACATTACCTACGAACCTGTGACATTTTAGCATCTAAAGAAATAAACATTGGATTTCACTGCATTGTCCAGAGTCGTATTGCATTTTTTTCCATTTTTCACTGTCAATTTTCAACCAAATGTCTCCAAAACAATATCTGACGGTCATCAGACGTTGTATGACAACCATAACATTTCAACTTCGTTTGTGATTTAATCTCATAGATTGCCAAAAGGATCTTTCTGATATAATATTTCCTAATTGTATATGAGTAAATGGAATTGTTATTTGGATTAAATATAACCTGTTATAGATGAGGAAGTGCGAAGAAATACAGTAACACAAGTGTGAATGATCTTCAGTCAAGTTCCCCAGGGATAACGTGCAGAAGCTGGAAATCTGACTAAAACTAGAAAGATGCTGGAAATATGATGAGGGTCAGATAGTGTCTGTGAAGAGAGAAATGCAGTTAGTGTTTTCACTTACTTAAGAACTTCAGTTTTAAGTCTTAAGCAATACAAATGCAGGATGTGGTAGGGCACGAGTGGAGATGGGTGTTGCAATGATGAGATGAGTAAGTGGAAGGGAAGGAAAGAGATAATTGCTGTGATGGAATGAAAGGCAAGGGAGATTCAAAGACAAAAAGAATGATGTGAAGTGGAATGGATGATAACAGGACATGTAAGTTTGAGGTCAAGAATAATTAATTAGTAGAAGCAGAATTTTACTCAGGACCAATGCCCAAAATAGTGATTATGATGTGACCATTGGATTCACACAGCCTAACTTGACAGCTGCGGTGGTATTCCTTAAGGTATTTTGATCTTCACTGGAACAGTGTCAGAAGCGGAGGGGTTGAAGGTTAGAGTGTAAATAGGGCAGGCAACTGAAAAGACGTGCTATCGGATACATACGATTTGACTGAATAGAGATGCTGCAGAAATTACTCCTTTTATCCCAGTGCAGATGAAGTGGCATGGAGAGCAGCGAATACTGTAAACAAAATGGAAGGAAGCACAAATAAAGATGGGTCAATTGCTGTTGCATTGGAAAGGAGTTACATGGTGGAAATGGAGAAGAGTACAAGGCAGGCATTGCATATTTTGCACTTGCAGTGCGAATGTTGGTGGGAAGGCAGGTATTTGGAGGCCATCCACAATTGCCTTTGATGAGCCATCTTCTTGAACTGTTGTGGTCATCTGGGTGAAGGTAGCCTCAAAGAGCTGTTGAGGACTGGGTCCCAGGGTTTGGACCAATCGTTGTACAAGGATTTTATTTCCAAGTCAGGTTGGTCTGAAACTTGGAGGGGAACTGTTGATGGTGGGATTTTTAAGTGCCTGTGGCACTTTCTTGTCTTTCTTGGTGATAGAGGAAGCAGATAAAGGAGTTGATATTGGATAAACCCAGATGAATACTTTCTGTCCATTTTATATTTGATTGGATTATAGGTACTGTTTACTGCGAAGAGAATTAATGTTTTGAATGGTGGATGAGGTATTAATCAAGCAGTGTAATTTGAAGATAGACAATAAATGTTGGAGTAACTAAACGGATCAGGCAGCATCTCTGGAGAAAAAGAACAGTTGACGTTTTGGGTTGGGTCCCTTCTTCGGATAAATTTGAAGGGCTGAACAAGGAGTGAACTGGAGTGCCACAAGGAATAGTTTTCCTTCAGAGTGGTGAAACAGGAGAGGAAATAATGGGAGGGGAAATTGTATTTGGCATTGGCAACACTGGCGGTGAAACCTCATTCCATCAAATCGCTTTCCAACCCTGGCCTTCAGTCCAAAACATTAATGCTATTTTTCTCACCATAGAAGCTGCCTGACCTGCTGAGTATTTCCACAGAGTTTTTCTTTTGTGTTAAGGAAAATCTGTTGCCGTGTTATTGTTGCAGGACGGGCTCATATTATGAGTAACTGTGAAATCAATAACTTGGAATGCAATCGGAAATTCTTTATGAGTAAAACTGAAACAGATTTAATGCATATTAAATGTAATTGAATGTGATGCCCTCTGTGAATATAAAGCAGGTTTATAGGCACCAGCTTCTTCAAAATATTGAAGGGCTTACCATGGTTTCAACTTTCCCTTCCCATTTAAATGAGACTTAAGTCTTATTTGCAGCTTGCAAAATATGCGCATTTTTTTAAAATGGTGCACATCTGTGAAAACCATTTGCTGGAGATTTTTACCTCTGAATATGGTAAAATGAAGTCACCCAGGACTTCTCATATTACACATTGTCAGAATTTATTTTTTTTAAATTATAGTCGGCTTCATTCAATTGCAAGAATTCTCTTCAATGGCACGTTATAGATTCACCCTGCTCCCTGCAACAGACTTGCATGAAGGTTTATATTGATTAGCCTGGAAATTAGATAGTGCTGCTCCTGTTTTATAGGCAGAGGAGGGATACTGAAGGGGATGGTGGCAGGTGGTGTGCACATGCTTATTCATTGCTGAAAGTGAGCTGTTTGCAATATGGGGTTGACTCCTTGGGAATTGTTGATCCATGTGCCTCAAACTGGCACTCATCCCACTGTATATGCACACGAGGGCCTCGCCCTTATTTCAGGCCCCATTAGCGATTTGGTTTGCGTCTGACCACAACATGAACCAAACTTGCTGCTGTCAGCATTTCAAGACCATTAGACCCACCTCGTTCATGTGAAGTGTGATATTGACCCACGCTAATCCCATACATCTGCCTGAAGCCTGTATCCCTCCATACCATTATTTTTTCTAACCAGCTGTCCAATTGCCCTTTAAGCTTTGTAATTGTATCTCACATAGGCTTCGTTGGCTGCTGCTTGATGTCGGGTGCCTTCTCCTCCCTCATTACTAAAGAAGCCACAGATATCCTTGTGGCTCCATATTGCAAACTGCTTATGGGCCAAACCAGGTAGGGATTTTGGATCATGTGTAGGCAGTTAAAGTGCCCCCTCCATGACTCTTAGTCTGATGAAGGCTCTCAACCTGAAACATCACCTATTCCATTCTTCCAGAGATGCTTAAGATGGAACTGCGGATGCTGGAAAATCATAGGTAGGCAAAGATTTTAGAGAAACTCAGTGGGTGAGGCAGCATAGATGGAGCGAAGGAAATAGGCAAAGTTTCGGGTCGAAACCCTGCTTCAGACCCTTCTTCAGACCCTTCTTCAGTCTGAAGATGGGTTTCGACCCGAAACATTGCCCATTTCCTTTGCTCCATAGATGCTGCCTCACCCGCTGAGTTTCTCCAGCATTTTTGTCTACCTTCCAGAGATGCTACCTGATTTATTCCAGCATTTTGTGTTCATCTGCAAGTTTTTGCTCTTTTGCCTAAACTAATTTTGTAAAAGCATTTTCATCATGAAATGCAAATACTGAGTTTTGGAGACAAGCAGGGAAAGACATAATGTGATGTTATGATACCACCAATATGGTAACAGTTATGGAGAGGCAGGTTACCTCATCAGCCATTAAGTAGCTGAGGCAAATGGCCTGAGGTTTAGTTGGCTACATACTTCTGCAACACCCAGAGTGCTGCCACGAGAGAGGGGGGGGGGGGGTGGGGGGGGGGGGGGGGGGGGGGGGGCGGTAGGAACTAAGCACAAAATATAAGCTGCGGCAGTCTCTCTGTCATTTAGTAAAATTAGGTTTAACCTCTTAGTCAACAACACATTTCTGCATTAATCCTGTATCACTTGATTCTCTTAAGAGCCGCTGTCTGAAAAAAGCTCAGAGAATTGCTAAGGACAGACTGCACCCCGTCCACATACACCTGGATCTCCTGCCATCGGGCAAGAGATATCGCAGCATCAAAGCCCGGACTACCATACTCCTAAACAGCTTCCTGCCACAGGCTGTGAGGCTGCTAAACAGTCACTCTGTATCACAGTCACCGGATTCTGAGGCTTGGCACGGCCACTTTAATAACTGGCACTGGCCTCTTTAATAACTGACACTGGCCACTCAAATCAGCTGCCCCGGACATTTTTATGATTGGTTTTACTGTATTTTAACGTTGTTGTTTTACCTACTTTTAACTATTTATACTGTTCCATCAGGGACTAGATTGTTTTTAGTGTTATTATGTGTGAAATGTTTTAAATTCCATGTGCGATGCTCCGCTATTCCCTGGGAAACGCCTTTTCATTTTGCACTGTACAACTGTTGCTTGCAAGATGACAATAAATGTTGATTGATTGATTAATACCTAAAAACCTATCAGTCTTTTTTGGGGCCATTTGGGAATAGTGGTCAAGAATTAACCTTGCTCAATCTCTATCAAGGAATGGGTGAAGTTTCGGGATGAGAGCCTTCTTCAGACTAGTTAGGGATAAGGGAAGTGAGAGATATAGACAATGGTGTGGAGAGATAAAGAACAATGAATGAAATATATGCAAAAAAGTAATGGTGATAAAGGAAACAGGCCATTGTTAGCTGTTTGTTTGGGGAAAATGAGAAGCTAGTGTGACTTGGGTGGGGGAGGGAGAGAGAGAGAGGTAATGCCGGATATCATGAAGTTAGAGAAATCAATATTCATACCACTGGGCTGTAAGCTGTTCAAACAAAATATGAGATGCTGTTCCTCCAATTTGCGATTAGCCTCACTCTGCCAATGGAGGAGACCTGGGACAGAGAGACCTATGTGGGAATGGGAAGGAGAATTAAAGTGTTTAGCAACTGGGAGAACAGGTAGGTCCAGGTGAACTGAGTGAAGGTGTTCAGCAAAATGATCGCCCAGTCTATGTTTGGTCTCACTGATGTATAAGAGTCCACATCTTGAACAACGGATAGAGTAGATGAGGTTGGAGGAGGTGAAAGTGAATCTCTTCTTAAAGTCGAGGGAGGAGCAATAGGGGCAGGTGTTACATCTTCTGCAGTTGAAGGGGAAGGTACTTGGGGAGGGAGTGGTTTGGGCGGGAAGGGATGAGTTAACCAGTGAGT
Source organism: Leucoraja erinaceus (assembly GCF_028641065.1). Classification (NCBI taxonomy): domain Eukaryota; kingdom Metazoa; phylum Chordata; class Chondrichthyes; order Rajiformes; family Rajidae; genus Leucoraja; species Leucoraja erinaceus. The sequence continues at coordinate 31,343,314 of NC_073395.1, read as the reverse complement.
TGCGGATGGAAAGGTCTCTGCAGAAGGCGGAAATGGGTGGAGATGGGAAAATGTGGCTAGTGGTGGGATCCTGTTGGAGGTGGCAAAACTTTTGGAGGATTATGTGTTGTATTCGACGGCTGATGGGGTGAACAGTAAGGATAAGGGGAACTCTGTCTCTGTTGTGACTAGGGGGAGGGGGAGCAAGAGTGGATCCAATTAGGGTGAGGGGGAGCATGGATTGCAGATGCTGGTTTAAACCACAGATAGACACAACATGCTGGTGTAACTCAGCGGGCCAAGCAACATCTCTGGAGAGAAGGAATGGGTAACGTTTTGGCTTGAGACCCACAATGCTTTTCACATATTCGATGACTGAATTTTGGAGGCAAAAGATAATGCCCTTGTTGGTGTTCAACAGCACATTTAAAATTTCTGTCTTGGGGACTTGGCATAATCAGTGTTTGGTGGCATTAGCTGTAAATCATGGGACTAGGACACTTGAAGAACTAATCCTTCTCCAAAATATACCAGTGGATCTTTTGTATCCATGAGAAAATCAAGGGTCAAGGTTCACCAAATCCTTCAGATGATGGCAATTCAGCATCTTTCATTACTGTGCTAATGTGCCTGTCTAGTTTATATTCTTAAATCCACAGGGGGGCCATACATTAACAACCTTCAAAGGCGAGAATGCTGTCAAGAGAAAATGATGTGAGGCAGAAGCTAAATTCTTCTTGCTAATTCATTAATTAATGAAAGAATAGTATGAAAAACATGGGAGTAAAAATCAAAAATTTGAAGATAGTTTAAATTCTCATGTGGGTTTTTTTCATTGAAACAACATAACTCAGCTTAAGTATTTTTCAGTTTTAAATATGAGACATTTCATTCATCATGTCTGCTTGAAGTGGATATGTTGACGTGTTTATTGCACTGAGATATCATTAATTATTTCGGCATGATTTTACTACTGGAATGCAGTTGTTATAATTTATGTAAACATGTGTGTTCCAGAGGTCATATCTACAGTGCGTGCACATGTTGCTTCACTAATAGGCTTTGCATGGCTCAATAAGCTCTGGGTAGCTTCAAGCAAGGTCATGTAAACAGTGGCTTCAAGTGATGAAGATATATCAGTTCTGCAGTAAAGACAATATATCCAGTCATTATATAATGATTATATAATTGTTGAAGTTGTCCTTTCGGATTCAGTTTGTAAGGAATTCACGAAATCATCACAGAGTGAGTTGTTGCGATTTTAGTTTTATTATCAAATGATTCAAAGTCAAGATGTGTTGGAAGGAACTGTAGATGCTGGTTTAAACCGAAGATATACACTAAAAGCTGGAGTAACTCAGCGGGACAGGCATCATCTCTGAATTGAAGGAATGGGTGACGTATCGGGTTGAGACCCTTCATCTATCTTTGATTCAAAGTCAAGTGCAGGTTTAAGGTCTATGTGCATTTGTTACGTGCAGATGACAAATAATGAAACAAAAGTATTTTCTCCCTTTACAATCAGATGCAATTAAACCCTTTCTTTCATGTTGTTTGGCAGTAATTGAAAAAAAATTATGTGCACATTTTGGATCCAGGAGTGGTTCTCAGCCACTTGCATTTGACCAATTTGGAGGTATGCTCAATACAACAATACAATACAACAATCTAAAACAAATAACTTTTCTCTGAGTATTAAAAAGATATTTATGACATTCAACTAAATTTCCAAGAGCACGCCAAAAGGTGGCAACACAGGGCAGTGTGTGTGGTGGTGGAAGGGGTGGCACGGTGGAGCAGCGGTAGAGTTGCTGCCTTACAGCGCCAGAGACCTGGGTCCGATCCTGATCACAGGGACCGTATGTACGAAGTTTGTACATTCTCCTGTTGACTGCGTGGGTTTTCTCCGGGATCTTTGGTTTCCTCCCACACTCCAAAGATGAACTGGTTTGTAGGTTAATTGGCTTTGGTATAAATGTAAGAAATTATCCCTAGTGTGCGTAGGGCAGAGTTAATGTGCGAGGATCTGATGGGCCGAAGGGCCAATGTCCGCGTTATATCTCAAAACAAAACTAACAACTTCTACGTCTACAATCTCCACTGTGGGCAGCAAAATCATGGAAACCCCGGTTTACTCCCACACTCCAAAAACGTACAGGTTTGTAGGTTAATTGGCTTTGGTTTAAAAAAAAGGTGAATTCTCCCTACTGTGTGGGATAGGGCCAAAAGGCTTGTTTCCATGCAATGTCTCCAAACTAAACTAAACTAAACTAAACTAAACTAAACTAAACTAAACATATTCCACCGCTCTGTCGAAATGCCACCTACCCGAAAGGCGGCGTCGCCTACACTGAACCGACTGCCGCTCAACAGAAAAGTACAATAACGGACATGACGTTGCCAGGGGCGGGACTTGTCAGTGATTGGTCCAGACCACCACATCCATCACATCACTGTGAAGGCATGAACATTGTCCCAAACCTCAGCTCCACCCGACCCGCAGCCTGCGGAGGGTGGCTGTGGGAGAGTGGGGGCTGTCCCGAGGGATGCTCACCTTCAGCCGCTTTCAACTTGGTGCTTGGATTCAGGTTTCCCAGTCACCTATGGCTTGTGTGGGAAAATGAAGCCCACATTCCCGTCTCCCCCTTCTCTCTCCCCTCTTCTGACTCTCCCACTCTCTCTCTCCCTTCTCTCTCTCTCTCTAGGCACACTCTGAAGAAAAGTCTCGGCATGAAGCATCACCCATTCCTTCTCTCCAGAAATGCTGCCTGTTTTGTGTGTGGGAGCTTGGGTGCATTCCGCAAGTACCAAGACAATAATAAATACAATGTCTGTCCCCGTGGCCGGGTTGAATCACCCTGGTGTGGAGGTTGGGGTCTGATGGCGGTGCATCACGGTCAGTGACTGTGGGACATTCCCATGGATGGAGACGGAGGACATATTTCCTGTAATAGGGCGACCAGAACTGCATGCAACACTAGTGATGTGAAAACCTGCCACTGTTGCTTCAACATCTCTAGATCTAAACCTCCTGGCAATCAAGTCTGAAGAAGGTTCTCGACCCGATATGTCACCTATTCCTTTTCTCCAGGGATGCTGTCTGACCCACTGAGTTAATTCATTGAGTGTAAATTTTGTTAGTGTGCACAGTTTTATCAAGTGTAAAGCTCAACCTCTAACTTTAATGAGATGCAGGAGATGTAGTTACTGAACTGTCAGTTTGTGCCTGACTTTCAAATAAAAGATGAACCGTGGAGCATTGTAAATTTATAAAAAGGAATATCCAATAAGGAAACACTACAGCCAAGTCCTGGAGGGAAACAGTTTCCATGCAGGCAACGAGAGTGCAAACAGGAATTTATGCATGATTCCTTTCGGAGGGGCACTTGTAACAGATGCATATTACACATCTAGGTGCAAATTCCTCAATGTTTTTACTGACTACTGGAGGGGAGCATTTCCCTCCTGCCTCCAATCCCCTATCCTTCCAACCAACTGTGCACATGCTTAACCGGCAGAGGGATTAGTCCCCATAGATTTAAGATAGTTGGCACAAAACATGAGATTTTTTGTTTTGGTACCCAGCCAGTTGTAATGAACTGGAATGCATTGCCTGAAGGTATAGTAGAGGAGATTCAGGATTGAATTGAAAATATATTTGAAAAGGAAATATTTGTGGTGCTATGTAAAAAGAACAGAGGAGGAAAGTTAATTGGATTGCTCCAACAAACAGCTGGCAGAAATATTGCTCCTGAACAATCGTGAATTCTGAAAATTCTATGGAACGTCATGATGCTTATTCCTCCAGCCTATTTTACCGACATTGGCAACATCAGCAATAATCAGTTTGGCATTGCAGAGGCTGACGCCTGATCCACTTAGACTTCTTGGCCATTGAAAATTGATAACAATTTTATTTTGTAAATGGACCAGGCAGCTGCCTGAAACGGGTACGACTTTGAAATAAGGCTTGGACATATCCCAGATGAATTAATATATTCATTCCGAAGAGAGAAGGCTTGCAACATGTAAGCTCTAATTATACCCCCCTGGGTCATGATTTTTCTATCTTATGCTCTTTAAAGAAGTATAATTTTTTTAACACATTACAACACTGAAATTGTCTTACAGAATTGATAGGAAAAGAACTGCCACTATTGGCTGTATCAAGTAACTTGCCCGACTAACACCTTTTCCCCTCCAGATCATCCCTTCTCCCTCTGACATTTTGGTGACAATCTGGTGACAGCATTCTGGTAAATCTCTCCTGTACCTTAGCTGAAGCCTTCACATCTTTCCTGTAATAGGGTGACCAACACTAGTGATACCATCCTGACGTGAAAACCTGCCACTGTTGTTTCAACATCTCTGGATCTAAACTTCCTGGCAATCAAGTGTGAAGAAGGTTCTCAACATGAAATGTCACCTATTTCTTTTCTCCAGAGATGCTGTCTGACCCGCTGAGTTAATTCATTGAGTGTAAATTTTGTTAGTGTGCACAGATTTCTTGACTCCCAGACAGACAGGTTGTACGGATGCATTCGATTTCACTTGAATGTAAGATTGAATTTAGTTTAGTTATCCTGTACAGTAAGAACCTGCAGATGCTGGTTTATACCAAAGATAGACACAAAGTGTTGGATTAACTCAGCGGGTCAGGCAGAATCCCTGAAGAAAAAGGATGGGTTATGTTTTTCGGGTCAGAATCCAAAGGGTTCTGAAGAAGGATTCCAACCTGAAGCATCACCCATCCTTTTTTCTCCAGAGATGCTGCCTAACCCATTGAGTTACTCCAACACTTTGTGTCTATCTTATTATCATGTATACTGGCAAAAATCATCATGCCATTGCAAATGGCACCAATATGGGACAGTAGTAAAATTGGAGACTCTAGGCTAGAAATAGTGTTGCTCATTCTGGCCGCATGAAAATGATGCTGGGGCTGCACTCCAGGAATAGCTCAGACAACCAGAATATAGTGAGGACTGGACAGTGTAAGGGATCTCAAATTCAAGTTGAAAATTCCTGTAGAGATGAGGAAAGGGATTAACTGAAAGCACCTCTGGGGGAGAATATCATTTTTGCAGGAGGAATTTCAAATGGCTAGGAGCCTATCCTGTTTGCAATATTTCATTTGCAAGTGAATCCAGGAAACATTTTTCCTTCACTGATACAGCAGGAGGAACACATCAAAATCTGCACCCATGCCTCACTCACTCTGCTAAGACATTTTGGCTTAAATTTCTCCTTTAAATCATTTGTGCTTACTGTAAAAGCAGCAAATATGTACCCGGAAGGTGCCCATAATTGAAATAACTTTTCAGTATCCCTCTTTTCCCAATAAAGGGTTATTTTTATTTGCCAAAAAGTACAGTGGTGGAGGAACTCAGCAGGCCGGGCAGCGTTTGCGAAGGGAAATGATCAGATGACGCTTTCTTCAGACCAAGTTTGTAATTATATTGTGTTGTCTTTGAGGGGGGCTGAGACTCTAAAACAGCAAGGAACAGCCTGCTGCTTAATCACCACTTAGCAGCACTTTGAATGGACTTCATTTCATTAGAGTAACAGTGCTTCTTTAAGGAAAGCTATAAACGGAGCAAACAGTTTAATGAAGGATTTGCTTAACAAACCATCCATTTTCGGGCTTCACTATTTAATCTACCAGCAAAATGCTACTTTTAAAGACTTGCTTTCAGCTTGCTGTAGCTCTTGCAGAAAATCATTGTGTGAGTTGGCTCAAAGCCTTTGAGAAAAATACTATTGAGTCTGACATTTCCAATGGAGTGAAGAGGGATTGCTACATTACTGGAAGTTTCGTCTTCCATGGAGGTGTTAAGCCAAAACAGTTTTCCTGTCTCAGTGGACAGAAAGGATTTCATTACACAATTTACAGACCAAGTGAATGGGCTTAATGCCCTCACGGATACTTATACCTTAATCAATCCAAAAGCAGATTAACAGTTCATTTATCCCATCGTTATCTGCTCGATTTTGCTGTGTGCAAATTGGCCACGTCTAATTACACTTCAAATGAAATTAATTAAAATTATGTAAAATTTCCTATGAAAATGAATGGTTTATACATTTTAATACTTTTTTCTTGCAAAGCAGAAATCATATCCAATTTTGAAAATGATAACATCTTTATTATACAAGCTTCTCTATGGTAACATAATATTCAAACATTAGGTTCTCCTTGGATGTATAATTCAATGTATGGTTGTGCTTTACATTTAGGTCCAACATGAATATACATTATGCATTTTTTTTTTAAATCATTGGGAATGCAGCAAAGCAAGGACTTTTACAAACCAACTTGCAAGACGTGTCTGCAGAAGATAACCAACATGGCAAAATGATGGCCATTGGAAATGGGGCAATGGCGAGTTAACACTCAAGAGAGCATCCAATGAGAGAATTCACAAGGATCTCGACCAGAAATGTCACCCATTTCTTCTCTCCAGAGATGCTGCCTGTCCCGCTGATTTACACCAGCTTTTTGTGATTACCTTTAGAGAATTCACTCCTTTCAGCTCATATTCTCTATGGCAATCACTCCTGTGAACATGAAGTCTACTGTGAGTAAAAAAAAAATCCAGTGCATGGAGTCATACAGCACAGGGCACAGGAGTAGGGTTGCTGCATTACAGTGCTGGAGACTCAGGTTCAATCCTAACCATGGGTGCTCTCAGTATGGAATATGCATGTTCTCCCCGTGACCTCGTGGATTTTCTCCGAGTGCTCTGGTTTCCTCCCACATTCCAAAGACGTGCAGGATGTAGGTTAATTGGCTTCTGTGAATTGTCCATTGTGTGCAGGGTAGATTTAGTGTTCAGGTGATCGCTGGTTAGCTCAGACTGATTGGGCCAAAGGACCTGTTGGCACACTATATCTCCAAACTAAACTAAAATAAGCCAATAAACATGTCCTTTGGCCCAACATGTCCGTACCAACCAAGATGCAAGTCTCATTTACTCACATTTGACCCCAAATCACTCCAAATACTTTTAGATGTTGTTATTGTGCCTTCCACAACCATTTCTCATGTGCTCATTCCCTTAACATGCCACATTCTACGTGAAAAAAGTTGCCCCTCTGGCCTCTCTCACCTTAAACCAATGCCCTCTAATTCTTGATTTCTCAACCCTGAGAAAAAGGGTGTGTTCACCAATACCTATGATTTTATACACCTTCATAAAATCACCTCTCAATCTCCTAATCTCCAAGGAATAATGTCCCAGACTGCCTATCCTCTTCTCGAACTCAGTCCCTTGAGTCTCAGCAACATTCCCGTAAATCTTTTTTGCTCTCTTTTCCAGTTTCATGGCTTCTTTAGAACAAAACCGAACAAAATACTCCAAGTGTTAAATTTATTGACAATTCCTATTCTCAGTTTTAATATCTCTGGAGCCATCTCATGTGAAGTGGAGAAGAATAATATCCGCTCAGACAAAGAGACTACACCTCTGCAGGTGTCCCATCACTCTTCATGCCTCATAAACTCCAGTTCAGATACATCTACCTCAGTTGGTTCTGTGGGAGAGTGATAGGTATGTTTTTTACCAGCTGATGCACACATTATAGGAGCATAAACATATGGTGAAGGGAAGGTCAGCTCTAGGAAATCTCTGTCTGGGAATGCAAGGTGGTCTGAGACCAGCTGAGCCTATATACACTGCCATTGATGCTCTGAGAAATGTGGTGTGCTGGATTAATTACAAAAAATTCTACAGGCAAGGCACAATGTGCACAGTGGAAGCACCACGAGGGGCATTCGCATTACAAGATTATGGGTGATGTTGCCTTTGAAAGAAAGAGTGACCATCTGCAAACAGTACCAAACGTAGCAATGCCTCTGTAGATGGAGACACAAGAGACTGCAGATGCTGGAATCTTAAGCAGAAAACAAAGTGTAGAGGAACTCAGGGGCCAGGCAGCATCTGTGGAGGGAAATGGACAGACAATGTTTCAAGTTGAGACCATTCCTCCAGCACTTTGTTTTTTTGTATAGCAATGCAGCAAGTGTTCACTCAGGGAGCTTTGGCTGTGCTAGCTTTGGTCGTTAGCTCCTAGCTTTGGTTGTTCCGTAACCCCTGATATCCAGTGGTTCTTGCGACAAGGGCACAAGAGGCTTGATCCCATCATAAAATTGGTACATTATAGGTCTCCATAACACATTGCCCCTAAACACCCTGCCTGCCCAGCCCATCACCTCCAGTCAAAGTCATACCCCACTCTAGTCCCCAAATGGCCACAGGTGGGCAGAATATAGCAGGGTCCTTGTGGAGTCCAAAACACAGGGGACGTTGGCCAATGATATCTCACCAGTCAGAGCAGGACTGCAGGAACCAGCCTCTGCTGAGCTTACAGGTTTTGCACCATGCAGGATTCACAATGTAATACTATTAAATAAATGCATATTGTTGTTCCTGATGCCCTCAACATGGGATCAATTCCTCTATGGAAACAGGAAATAACATCTAATCTATTATTTGTGTTTCTTTGTAGCATATGGGCACAATTAGCCAAGCCAGGATTTATTGGTTTTCCCTAATCATCCCCGAGAAATGGTAGCGAGCTGCTTGCTTTCGTGAATCCCTGCTGTTCTTGTGATTTAAGTATTTCAATCGAGCAGTTAGGCAGGGTGTTTCAGGATTTAAACCCAACTTCATTTGTACAATTTTGAACAGATAATCTTTCAACTTTCTAAACCCCATGGAGTGCAATCCAAATTCATGCAGTCTGTTCATTCTGGTGAAGCTATCTGCTCAACAACTAATACATCTTTCCTGCAGTTCTGTGATCAAAACTGAATGCAATGAATAAACCATTGATCATGGCTTATGAAGCATCATGAGGTATTGCTTGGGCATTTATCTTTAGAAATAAAAGCATGCCTGTATTTGGGCACACCTTTCATTAATTTATGCATATACACATAGGTACCTAACCCCCTTTGCTCTTCTCTATCTGCTGCTGTTAATATATATACTGTAGGAAGGAACTGTAGATGCTGGTTTAAACCAAAGATAGACACAGCAAAGCTGCAGTAACTCAGTGTGATAGGCAGCATCTCTGGAGAGACGGAATGGGTGAGACCATTCTTCAGACTAGGGTCTGAAGAAAGGTCTTGACCTGAAACATCACCCATTCCTTCTCTCCAGAGATTCTGCCTGTCCCGCTGAGTTACTTCAGCATGTTTTGTCTATCTGCTGTTAAAATATATATGGGTATTTAGTTCCTCTAAATCAGAAAATGTAAGTCATAACTGCTTGCATTCAGTGCACGTTTCTCCATCTCCTTACAAAGGCAGTTGAGGCCAATTCACTGGATGAATTTAAATGAGAGTTAGATAGATTTCCAGCGGCTAGTGGAATCAAGGGATATGGGGAGAAGGCCGGCATGGTTTACTGATTGTGGATGATCAGCCATGATCACGAAGAATGGCGGTGCCGGCTTGAAGGGCCAAATGGCCTCCTCCTGCATCTATTTTCTATGTTTCTATGGAAAGGACGGCAGTAACTAATGATGGCTGTAAATGATTTGGGTCCTGACTTTTACAAGCAGCAAAATGACTGGGTCGGGACCGAAACATCACCTATTCATGCTCTCCTGACCCATTAAATTGCTCCAGCACTTTGTGTCATTTTTAAAGAATGATTTTGAAGTTGTCATAGAGAATACTACTTCAGGACATCCATTTCATCTAGCCCAAGGGTTCCCAACCTGGGGTAAATTTATCCCCAGGGGATAAATTTGTTGATTCTGGATTTGTACATATTTTTTCTCATTGACTGAGTGCGTTTGGTTCTGGTATAACAGTATCTGTTCATCATTAGTTGTTCATAAATAAGTGAAATAACATTGTTATGTGCTATTAAAGTTGCCAGGGTAAACGGGACAAAAAAGGTTGGGAGCTCCTAATCTAGCCTGAATGAGTACATCTCATTGTGTAGGAAAAACTGCAGATGCTGGTTTAAACCGAAGATGGACACGAGAAGCTGGAATAACTCAGCGGGACAGGCAGCATCTCTGGAGAGAAGGAATGGGTGACTTTTCGGGTTAGACTGAAGAAGGGTCTCGACCGGTGTTACTCCAGTTACTCCGAGTTACTCCAGCTTTTTATGTCTGAATATATCTCATTTGTCACAGGTCCCATAAAGAAATGTTGGCAACAATTTGCTGACAAACGCAATAAGGGTCTACCCAAAGTTGCACTCTGCTTAAATTCCTGATCTGATGCTTTCAAGAAGGATGGTTCCATCCTGTATATGAAGGCTGAATATGATCTCCATAAGGCTATCAGAGATGCCGAGAGAGAATTCCACAACAACAAGCTAAAAGTTTAATTACATCAAGCATATGCCAGGTGAGTGTGAGAGGCCCTGAATATCATCATGGGCTATAAGCTCAAATCAGCATTGTTCTTTGGCAATGAAGCGTCTTTGCCAGATGAGCTCATTGTCTTTTACGTTTGATTTGAACAGGGAAACAAAGTTCCGCCTAGTTGTGTTTGTGCACCCCCATCCTCTACTCATTCTGTTTCTGTAACAGAAGTCAGGCCCACTTTTACGACAGTAAAATCTCGGAAAGTATCTGGGCAAGTTGTAGCCCCTAGATGATTCTAAAATTGTGCGGCAATCAACTGGCCAAAGTCTTTGCCAACATCTTCAAACACTCACTTCAAGGAACCTCCATCATTCCAATCTCCAAGAAAAGTAACGTGACCAGTCTGAATGACAACCGCCAAGTAGCTCTAACAATTACCATAATGAAGTGCGATGAAAAATTAGTAGTAGCCCACATCTGTGCCAGTCTTCCAGACAATCTGGTCCCCTTGCAATTTTCAAAGAGGGAAAATAGGTCTACAGAGAATGCCATGACATTCAGTTCTGGCTCAGCTTGACAACAAGATCACCCTCATATGTCATGATATTATTGATTGACTAGAGCTCAGCCTTTAACACCATCATACCAAGTAATTTTGTCTTAAAACTCCTGGACTTGGAGCCTCCATCTGCAATTAGCTTTTGGAATTCAGTCGATTAGAAATGGCCATTACATTCCCACCATCCTGACTCAATATTAGAGTTCTGCAGGGTTGAGCATCAGTCACCTGATCTACTCCTTGTACACCCGTGACTGTATGGCCAAGTACAGCACCAACTGCATCTTTGGGTTTGCCGATCCTGTTTGCAATATTTCATTTGAATCCAGCTCAACAATAATGATGAGGTGAAGTGTAGGAAAGAGATAGAGAACATTATCCCACCATCATCATATTGGAGTTCTGCAGGGTTTGAGCATCAGTCACCTGATCTACTCCTTGTACACCCGTGGCTGTATGGCCAAGTACAGCACCAACTGCATCTTTGGGTTTGCCGATCCTGTTTGCAATATTTCATTTGCAAGTGAATCCAGCTCAACAATAATGATGAGGTGAAGTGTAGGAAAGAGATAGAAAACCTTATATCATCATGTTACAAGAACAACATAGCCCTTACATCAGCAAGGAGAAATAATTGGTTATTGAACTAAGGGAATGGGGAGGTGGATGAGCACAAACTGGTCCTCATCCACGGAGCTACCATAGAGATAGTTGATAACTTCACATTCTTTTTTTTCTCTCTTTTTTTTCATTTTAAATAAATCAACACAAAAATGAAAAAAGACATGTTAATAAGAAACACCCAAATAATACACAAAAGAAAAACACAAAAATATACAGAAACATAAAATAAATAGAAATAATAAAAGAACAAAAATAATAATTTAAAAAAATAAATAAAAAATGTATATGATGCAACCATACCATCAGTCACACACCCCACCCATCCCACCCTGGCTAATTAAGAGTGAAGAGTGCACCGACACATAACAAAATTTAACAAACTGGCCCTTAGTCCAGAACCTGCACGTCTGTGAAGTAGGATAAAAAAAGGTTGCCATTTGTGAAAAATATTGTCAGTACATCCCCTCATTGTATATTTACTTTTCTCAAGTTTAAGAAAAAACACTACGTCTTTGATCCACTGTGACACAGAGGGTGGGTTAGGGGATTTCTACTGTAGGAGTAGGCGGCGTCTGGCTGTTAAAGATGTAAAATTAATCATTTATTTTTGCACAGAGTTTAATCGACCTGACTCATCTGGGGCCCCAAAAATGGCAATTAATGGACAGGGCTGTAGAGACGTACCCATTTGGGTAGATATTGTATTAAAGTAGCCGAACCAAAAATGATGTAATCGTGGACAAAGGAAAAACATATGGCTCAGATGACAGTGTGGGCCCGAACATCTATCACATACATCCTCCACCTCTGGTTAAATCCCAGGCAGTCTTGATTTAGAAAAATGGACTCTATGTATAACCTTAAACTGAATGAGTGCAAGACGAGCGCAAGAAGTAACAATACATAGTCCACCCACAACATTATCCCACCACTCCTCAGGAACTCCCCACTAGCAAAGATCCAGAATGCGGTTATACATCTCTGAAACAATCCCTCTTTGTTGTGTCTTGAAAGTAATCAAACTATCCCATATTTGTCGTGGAGGTGAAGAGGGAAAATTAGAAAAACATTTAGATAAAAAGTGTCTAATTTGAAAGTACCTAAAAAATGATTTGCCGGTAATCCATACAATAATGATAAATTCGTAAAGCTGTTAAAATACCTTCTGAAAACAGATCAAGAAAACATTGTATACCTTTATGCCATACCGAAAAAATGGAATCCAAATGTGAGGGAGGAAACAGGTGATTGTTACATAATGGACCTAAAGGAGATGCAGCTACACATTTGAAATTTTTCCTGAATTGATACCAAATATTTAAAATATTAAGCACAACAGGATTTTTGATAAACAATGAAATCCTGGTTGGAAGAGAGGAATATATAAGAGCAGATATAGAGGATGAAGGAGGGAAAGAGTGGGCTTCCAGTTTGCACCAAGCTAAATAAGGAATATCAACCCAACAACATATTTTATAAATGTGAGTAGCCCAGTAGTAGAATTGAAAGTTCGGTAAAGCGAGACCATCATGGCCCTACTTCATATTGCGCAGAAATTTTTGCACTACTCTGCTGTTTTACATTAGGAAAGGCATCTCGAAATGAGCCAATTCAACCAAGGGAGGATATTTATAGTGTGTGAAAAAAAAAGTGACATAATTTGTGCCACATGATGATTTTATTACACTTGACAGTTCACAATGTTCATTCAAGATTTAACGGGAAAGCTCGGGAGACGGACAAGTCACTTGCACAAATAACAGAAATGCACCGTGGGAACTCTTTATCTACCCCCCCGTTATATTGTGTGATATCGTGCTAGACCACGACCACTTCACTCTGGCTACATCTTGCGTCAAGTCGCCCCGTGAGAAAGGCCTATTAGGCAAAACATTCATTTTAACAACATTAATCTTCCCAATTAAAGAGAGATGCAGATTATTCCATCTCTGAAAATCAGATTTCACTTTAGTCATGAGCAGGGTAAAGTTAACAGACAAAAGGACTGAGAATGTATGTGTCACATTGATGCCAAGATACTTGAATCCAGAATGAGCGATTTTAAAGGGCAAATCAGCTTCTTGAAGTTGCTAACCTGCTGCGTTAATGGGGTAACATTCACTCTTTTGAAGATTTAGTTTATATCCTGAAAAAGAATGAAACAAATCATTTGCATACAGAGATAAACGATATTCAACACTGTTACAAATAACACCTTTAAAGGAATTGGAGGACCTTAAAGAAATGGCCAGAGGTTCGATAGCCAAAGCAAAGAGAGATGGAGATAAAGATTTAATTAAAAAAAAATTAATAAAAAAAACTTCACGTTCCTGAGCACCTGTATCACCAGCAGCCTAATGTGGTCCCTCCACACTGATGCGATGATGACAAAAGCGCATCAATATGATAATTTTCTTAGGCATCTGAGAAGATTCAGTGTGTCCTCAAGCTTGTATAGATGTACTGCAGTAAGTATTGTAACAGCATATATATTCACAGCCGGGTATGGTAACTACTCTGCTCCTGGTTGCCTGAACCTGCAGAGAGTAGTGAACACAACAAAGTCTATTACAAACTCAACGCTTCCTTCCATCCAGTTCATCTTCACAGTGCTTTGCAACAGGAAGTTTGGAAATATTGCCAAGGATGCCTGCCACCCTTGTAACAGCCTTTTCTCTCATTTACCCACTGGGAAAAGATACAAAAGCTTGAAAGCCCGAGTAAAGAGCAATTTCTTCCCGATGGCTATCAAACCACTGAAGCAATCACCACGTTCTCACCCAATTCCCAGGGATGCTGCCAGGTACTCAAATGCCCCTGTCCCACTTAGGAAACCTGAATGGAAACCTCTGGAGACTTTGCGCCCCACCCAAGGTTTCCCTGTGGTTCCCGGAGGTTCCCGGAGGCTTTTGTCAGGCTCCCTAATGGTCGAAAGTGGTTTCCGCTTCTTCTATGTTCCGGCGATTATTTCAAAAAATTCAAAACCGGCAGCGACTAAAAATAGGTTGATGTTTTAAAAATCGGTAATTTTTTAGTCGAAGCCGGTTGCGATGCTATTTGAAGGTGGTTGCTGGAGGTTGCAGGTGGTTGCCGGAGGTTGCAGGTGGTTGCCGGAGGTTGCAGGTAGTGGAAGGTACCTGCAACCTCCGGCAACCACCTTCAACTAGCATCCTAGCATCGCAACTGGCTTTGACTAAAACATTACCGATTATTAAAACGGCAACCTATTTTTAGTCGTGGCCGGTTTTGAATCTTTTTAAATGATCGCCAGAACATAGAATAAGCGGAAACCACTTTCGACCATTTGGGAGACTGAAAAAAACCTCCGGGAACCACACGGAAACCTTGGGTGTGGCGCAAAGTCTCCAGAGGTTTCCTTTCAGGTTTCCTAAGTGGGACAGGGGCATTACTCTTAACTCAACCTCATAATTTTATTCTGTTGTGGACCTGATATTTTTGTTGAACTACCGGGGAGGTGGGTATATGGAACAAGCTGCCAAAGGCAGTAGTGAGGTAACTACTATAACAGCATTTACTGTAAACGACATTTGGACAGGCACTAGGATTTGAAAGGTTTAGAGGGATATGGGCCAAATGCGGGCAAGTGGTACTATCATAGATGGGGTAACTTGGTTGGCATGGACGAGTTGGGCTGAAGGGCCTTCCGTGCTGTATGACCTCATGGCCCTACTTCATATTGCGCTGAAATTTTTGCACTACTCTGCTCTTTTACATTTGGTGTTGTATTTATTGTTGCGTCTATCATTATTATGTATACAGTGTACTCTATGAGCTTTAAGCAAAGGAGATATTTCATTGCACCCAGGTGTCTATGACAATAAACTAATCTGAATCTCACATTCTCTCGTGCTACTTGTCTGCAGTCAGCAATTGATGTACTAATCCTAAAAGGTAGGTCAGCTTAGCAGCTAAGTATCAGAATTTCTCTCCAGACCTTTGACTCAGAGTGAATAAACTATAGATGAATGTTTCAACCAGCTGTATTATTCTACGTTTGCTCCCAATGGATTGGCCACGATATAAGAATGGTTGTTTTAGATGAGGCACTGACTTTGCAACATTGGTGAGGAAAGTTAGATAATTAATATTGCCCTGGTATCTCTGGAGAGGGATTCCAAGTGTCTAGTGGCATTGCAAGGATGACGGTGTTTAGAAATGGTGCCGAAAGACAGTCTGGGATATTGTTCCCTGGTCTGGCGTCACTGAGATGAAAAACAAGGAACTGGGGGCTGAGATCCTGGCATCCGAAGCCAGAGTTTTCTCATCTCAACCCTGGGATTTACCTTTTGGTATGGTATTTTCAACAAAGAAGTCAACTACCTCATTGGGGATCTTTGAACTCTTTAGTAAGACTTGATCAGATTTCAATGTTATATCTTTGCACTAAAATAGTATACCCTTTATCCTTTTTCTGTGGCTGTCTTGATTACATTCATGGATAGTCCTTTCTTGACCAGACAGCACGCAAACTAAAGCTTTTCACTGTACCTTGGCACACATGACAATACTAAACTAAACCAAACTAAGCTAAACTAAATTAAACTAATTTAAACTAAACTGAAGAAGGGTCTCGAGCCGAAACATCACCTATTCATTTTCTCCAGAGATGCTGCTTGACCCGCTGAGTTTCTCCAGCTTTTTGTGTACAAACTAAACTAAACTAAGCTAAACTAAACTAAACTATGAGGCCTGTTCTGATTTGGGTTTGCTGAAGGTTTTGGGTGACCCTGAGTTTCCACCACACCTCCCTCCAGTCCCCACCCCCGAGTCTGGGTGTGCTGCAAGCAACAATCAAGTTAAGTCCTCACACTTGGTAAGTTGGTGAGAGAAAGGGGGTGGGGTGAATGAGGGTAACAGTGAAGGTTGGGAGATGGCATTTGGGGTCCTGAGGAACACAAATCATTGAGCGGATTTTGCTGAAATAGGCTTCAAATTCGTTATGAAGCAGTTTAACAGTCGCAGGCTGCACAATAGCGAGAGCACTTTGCACGGATTACATAGCCACAGACCTTTACCTTACATTGGGGAAGGCACATTTGTGTTTTAGTGAGCTGTACAGAGACAGGACCCAGAAGTAAAATCAAAAATGCCAAGTTCATCACTTTCAGCAATCAGTTTTCCGTTCAAATACTGCTGGGCAGTGCATAGTTAGAATATTTTGCTTAAGGCCTTTTGGGAATAAGAAATGTTAGTTTTAAATATTGCTCTACAAAATAGAATTTATAGAGCAGCTTATCCAACATTTCCCTTTAAACTATAGTTCCAACTTAGGTTTTATACTAATGGGACCTAAAGACTGAAAAAGAAACAAAGTGCTGCAGTAACACAGCGGGCCAACACAGGGAGGCACAGTGCCACAGCAGTAGAGTTGCTGTCTTACAGAGCCAGAGACTCGGGCTCGATCCTGACTACAGGTGCTGTCTGTATGGAGTTTGTACAGTACGTTCTTCCTGTGACCGCATGGGCTTTCTCCAGATGATCCACAGTCCACCCACACTCCAACGATGTACAAATTTCTAGGTTAATTGGCATAATTGAAACTGTAAATTGGCCCGAATGGGTAGAATAGCGTTAGTGTATGGGATTATCGCTGGTCAGTATGGACACAGTGGGCTGAAGGACCTGTTTCTGTAAATAGCTCGTTTTAAGCCCCCCCAAGTCTAGTTTCAGTCAATAAAATACTGAGTCAAACACTTGTGCAACTAAACTTTATTTTGGAAAACTCAATAACAATTCCCCACAACTATACCTAACCACCGCAGGTCCGATCCTTGTATCTGCTTGGCCAAGCTCTTCTAGTCTCGTACAAGCAGAGACGCTCCAAAAGGTCACGCAGTCCCAAGCATTCTTCCAGAAGATCAACATCAGACCTCGTGGGAGCTACCTTTTATAGGTCCCCGAACCTTGGGGGGCCGAACCATATGGGGGTGGTCTCTATACAATGCAATAACAAATATCGATCAACACAGTACATGATAGACAGTTCACTAACCCAATAATACAATAACTAATACAATGTATTCGAAAGGAACTTCTGGAAGGAAGCAAACATAGCAACATGTGCCTAGATATTCAAGAAACCCAGACGAGGCTCAACACTTAACCCAATCAACATCTAGCAAAGTCGAGCTTTGTAACACTATGTACAATGTGTATGTCTGGTTTGCATTCACCCAATCAGTTCCATGCAATTTACATCTAATTGGAAGAACCTGCAGATGTCCCATTCTTCCCCTGCAGCTCTTATCTAGGCCACGGACAAACTGGCACCATTCAGCAGCTTGTTCCAGTTCTGCAAAAGGCACATTTAAATTGACCAAAATGTCCTAGCAGCACAGAAGCCTTTACTCAATTTTAATGTTCTGGCAGCTTCAATTTGGCCAGAATTAAGATTTCCATGATGCATCTCTAAAGTCTAAAGTATGAAAGGTCAAGCAGCATCGCTGGAGAGCATGGATAGGCAATGTTTTGGGTCAGGATCCTTCTTCAGTCCAGAGATACTGCCTGACCTGGTGAATTACTCCAGCACTTTGGATATTTTTTGTAAACCAGAATATGTTGTTTTTTGTGTCTACATCGGTCTTAAAGCCAGGAGGTTTAAGAGGTAAGGTTCTGTCACTGAGCTCCCATTGACCCTACCCATTCTAGCCATATGAATCACAATGACCACTGCCCTGGCACTCAGTTTACAGGTCATCAAAAACTAGAATTTGCAAATTTCAAGAAGAGTGATGTTTAGTGTGATTGACAAAAAAAAATCAGACAGTGAGATGCAAACTAGTAATTCAAAGAATTGAAACTTAATTTTGCCAACTTAGAAAAATATACCAAAAATAATGTAAAATTCTCCACTGGGAAAGGAAATCCAATGCTAATAAAAAGTATTTGTTTTGGTTCCTAACATCAACATTTAAGGTCCCAGGCGCAGTTCATTAGAGATTTGTCCAAATGCACAAATAAAACAATTTGTAATAGAAAATAAGAGCCTGAGAAACCTGTAAAAAATAAAGCAATGCAACTTAATTCCACAGTTTATTTTCGCAAAAGGTTTTGGAAAGAAACCTTGAATATTCACAAAGAATGATGGGAAACACCCCTTCAGGATTCAATCTGATAGCTGGTGAAAAGTAATGTAAACCACATAGACTCAGGATGGTTGAGATAATAGACAAAAAAAATGCTGGAGTAAATCAGCCAGATCTCCAGAGATGCTGGAGGCAGCATCTCTGGAGAGAAAGAATGGGTGACGTTCTCGACCCGAAACGTTCTCTCCAGAGATGCTGTGTTACTCCAGCATTTTGTGCCTATCTTCGGTGTAAACCAGCCCCTGCAGTTCCTTCCTATACATGGTTGTGACACATTGCTAAGCCATTTCCTCAGTTCTGACTTGTAATCTTTTCTAATCTCATGATATTTTTCTTTGAGGCTCTCAGTAGTGTAGTGTTTCACAAATTAACTGAGATACTGGGAATTGTGTGCTGACTTTTAGTGCATGTATATTCTATATTAAATTCTGTTTCTGGGCCATATGGTTCATTGAAAACTCATTAGAAATGTCACAGTAACCATTACTCATGCACATAGTACAGTAATGGGTAGTTGTAACATTAAAGATTTTACATTATGCAATGCATAATTAGCCAAGATTTCCAATGCATGTAGAATAACATAGACAATCCATCCATTGAGTTTCTAAAGATCAGTCAAAATAATTTTAGCAACTCAACTATTTTTCCACAAATTTGACATTAATGCAATTACATGTATAAATTAAATTGTCTTTTATGTTTCCCTGTTCCTTCATTGAACAGTTTATTTTGTTCTGCATGATAGTAGCAATGTTACAAAATTTTGGGATTTAAAAAATCAAGTCTGTAATTTATCCCATCAGATAAAGCATAAAAAGAAGTTTAATTTGATACCTAATTCACTTTCATATCTTCAGTATTAAAAAAAGTTATGGTCATTTTCATACTCTGAAATTAGTTTTCCATTGACTTAACACAAAAGCTGTGATCGAGGACAGTCAGAAGCCCATAACTTTTTTAAAAATTAGGAGAACTGAAAGACAGTTTCAGTTATTATAGATTGAAGCATTCTGAAACAAATATGAAACAATCTTACTTAGATGACTTGAAATTAAAGCATATAATTAGTTAGTTACCTAATTGTAGCTAATTACAAAATTCAATTACTAGATCTAAACATCTATCAATTTCTTAAAAATAGATTAATATTTTTAAATAGCCTAAGTGTCCAAATAACATTCACACAAGAATTCACAATATAACATAATTTTAAAATCTCATTGACATGGATTTATAGGCCAAATGGAAGGAATTTAATGTTTAATACCTGTAAATTAATGACCATTTAAATCATCTTGCGAGTGGGTTTTTTGGAACGCGATCAATTGGAACGTTGCAGTTTGCGGTGAATTTAGATCCGTATCAGCATGAAAAATACTGCCGGATCGTATGGGGACTAAATCACCATTTCGCAACTTAAAATGTGAACTAAAGGCATCTTAAGGACCACTTTTATACATAAAATAAATGGCTTTTGTTTACCTGTCCTGTACCTGAAATCCGTCCCCGTTGTCGGCGTTGACGGCTTTAGAAGCTGATTTTAAAATTACTCCAGCGCTGAACTTGTCGGGCGATTAAAAAAAAAAATACACAGAACGCCGTTGGAACGATTCTTCAGCAAAAGCTTGGACTCCAACGAAATATAATCCAGGACAAGGTAAGAGAAACCCACGTTTTAACCCCCCCCCCCCCCCCCCCCCTCAAATGCGCCAAAATCGCGCACACGGCCAGTGGCAGAATTGCTGCGCCGCTGAAGGTAAGTATTGTAACATACCTAATGACAGTCATCCGTTGATGTATGACTCGAGGAGTTGATTGGATTGAGGAGTCAAGGCATATGCAATTGGTGAGCATGGACAGTGGTCCCTTAAGATTACAAACAGGATGAGAAGACAGAGGGACAGCATTGAGTTACTGAAACTGTTGAAAGATGATGGCTGAATGAGAGACTTGTACTCATGAAGATGAATCCACCTACATTAACTGGGAACCACCAACCTGCCTGGAGATCTCCAAGAGACTATTATCTGCTGACGTTGGGTCTCAATGAGCAACTGAAGAAGCTCCTGTGTTTCTCTGGGAGATGTCCGGAAGATCTAGGACTGGCCATAGGCGTTGGACATGACTGATGCAGATGCAGATGGATGCTGGTTGAGAGGACGATTGAGGATTGACCATTGGGGAGCAGCCCTGAAAAGGCAGAGGGGCAGACAGTCGGCAGCAGTATCAAGCCGTGGCAGCTGGAGATGGGCAGGAGACCAAGGCTAAAGAGGGGAGAATTGAGGTAGGAGTGGGTGGGGGGTGGGGGTGGGGGAGAGAGAGAGTAAGGGGCCTTGAAGGTATGAACTGACTCAAGGGGAAGGGAGCTGAGAGGAAGGGTGTTGGAGCAAAGGCTGATAATGAGAGAGGTGGCTGGATATAGGGAGTAGATATACCAAGACAGAGGGGGTGGGCATACACGAAGGGAGGTGATCAGGATTAAGGGTATGCTGCTTTGGAGTGAGTAAATGGTATTGTCGGGATATGTGTGTGTGTGCTTAACGTAGGTCCATATATGTGCAAGCGCCAAGTCTGTGGGCTGTACATAGTCACAGCAGTTTGAGCTGCTACTGCAGAGTTCCAGTGATCTTGCGTTGCCTCTGTGCACTTTGTTCATGACCACATGGGTTTCCCCCCCGAGATGCTCCCACATCACAAAAATGTGTTGGTAGTTTAATTTACTACCGTAAATTTACTTTGAGGGAAGATGAATGGCAGTTGATGGGCTTGTAACAGTGAATAGGTTACATCAAAATAAGCAAAGGAATGGGGCTGATTAGATCACCCTGAGATTTCGTACATAATCATTTGGCTACATGTCCTTCAACTATGTCATAAGAAAACATGAAAACCTGGACTTGTAGTAAATCATCTCAGACGTCCTTACCGGTGGATTACGACTTTGATCTGTCATGGAAGATTTGCAACAGCCATCCTATGTTTAAGAAACAATTGCACATATACTGTATATCATTGAATGCTCAGTGTTGGAGTGAAAGCAGGTCAAAGCAATGCCTAATGCCCCTGTCCCACTTAGGAAACCTCTGGAGACTTTGTGTCCCACCCAAGCTTTCCGTGCGGTTCCCGGGTGTTTTTGTCAGTCTCCCTACCTGCTTCCACTACCTGCAACCTCCGGCAACCACCTGCAACCTCCGGGAACCGCACGGAAACTTTGGGCCGGGCGCAAAGTCTCCAGAGGTTTCCGTTCAGGTTTCCTAAGTGGGACAGGGGCTTAAGCAGAGGAGGAGCCATCTTGGGGAACGGCTGCTAACCAGCAGCCGTCCGTTTAATTCACTTTTTTTTTGTAGTTTTAGTGAGTCCTGTGTTTTGTTTGTGGGAGAAATAGACTTTTTAACGTGGGGGGAAGGGGGTAACTATATTTCTAGGTCCCTACCTGGTTGGTGAGGCAGCTTTTTCTCCGGGCTGCCCCATCGACCCGTCCTCGTGGCCTACCAGCCGGCGTGGAGCGCCGTTTGCTGGCGGGGACCGCCCAGCACCTCGGCTTCGGTGGCGGCACAGCGCTGGAGCGCTATCGCGGAGCGGGCGATGCCTTGCCTGGGTCGCCGCGCTGGATCGACGCGCTGGAGCTCCGGTGAGCTGTGACCGCCGAGTTCAACACCTCCGGGCTGTGGGTCTGTGGAGCGGAGCGGGCGGCGCCGCTTCAAAATCGGGAGCCTGGGAGCTCCAAACCGGCGCAGCCTTGTCGGCTTTGGAAGCCGCGGTCTCCGGTAAGAAAGCGGCCATTTTAGGTGGGCCAGCCGCTGAGAGGACTCTCCCGACGCCAGGACAACAGCACCCGGCGAGAACAGCCAGGAACATTGGGCCTCCGTAGAGGCTATAGCGGAGGCCTCAATAGGCCTGACTTTGGGAGAACTGGGGATGGGGACTGGACATTGTGCCTTCCCCTACAGTGGTAACCATTGTGGGGGGATGATTTTTGTGTGTAAGTGATTATTTTAGTCTGTGTCCAAGATGGCTGTCGGAAGGGAGAGTGTACGCTGGCGCGGTTTAGCTGCCGCTGCTCTCTCTTCACATTGTGTTTTTGATTTTCTTTGTCTTTGGAACGAATTCTGTCTTTAATTTGTGTATTGGTGATGTCTTTATTATTTATTTTACTCCGATTATATGTTTTTTAATCTTGTTAAATTCTGTAAGGTGTCCTTGAGACTTTTGAAAGGCACTCATAAATAAAATGTATTATTATTATTATTATTATTATTATTATTATTATTATTATTATTATTATTATTAAGCATTGGCTTAGCAATGCCTAAGAAGTAGAAGAACAGTTAGGAGTATTCAGATGTTGGAAGGACATTATTTTTGACCATTGGAATCATAGAATCATAGTTATATCACACGGCAACATGTCCTTTTTAGCCCATCAAACCCAAACATATTTGCCTATATTCCTCTATGCCTTGTCTATTTAAGTGCCTTTCTAAACATCTCTCCACCTCCACCTTCAACCATTCTCTAGATGAAAATACCTTGTCCTCAAATCCCCTTTAAAGTTCTGTGCTCTCAGCATAAACTTACAGTATGCCTTCTGTTTTTGATAACTCTACCATGGGAAAATTATTCTATATAACTTATTGATGTCTCTTATCATTTTTTGTAGCTCTTAGAGGTCATTCCTAAACCTCCTTTGCTTCAGCAAAAACAAGCCCAACCTTTCCAATTTTTACTCAGAACCAAAATCCTCCAATCCAGGCCACATCCTAGTGAATCACATGTTCATGTTCATGAGCGATAGGAGCAGAATTAGGCCATTCGGCCCATCAAGTCAATTCTGCCATTCAATCATGGCTGATCAATCTTTCCCTCTCAACCCCTTTCTCCTGCCCATAACCCCTGACACCCATACTAATCAAGAATCTATCTATCTCTGCCTTAAAAATATCATTGACTTGGGCTCTACAGCCTTCTGTGGCAATGAATACGACAGATTCGCCACCCTCTGACTAAATAAATTCCTCCTCATCTCGTTCTCAAATGAACACCCTTTAATTCTGAGGCTATGGCCTCTGGTTCTAAACTCTCCCACTAGTGATAACATCCTCGCCACATCTATTCGATCCAGGCCTTTCACTGTTTTATAAGTTTCAAT
Source organism: Leucoraja erinaceus (assembly GCF_028641065.1). Lineage (NCBI taxonomy): Eukaryota > Metazoa > Chordata > Chondrichthyes > Rajiformes > Rajidae > Leucoraja > Leucoraja erinaceus. Next base: position 31,319,565 of record NC_073395.1, on the reverse strand, counting down.
GAGGTCCCCCTCATCCTTCTAAACTCCAGCGAGTACAGACCCAGTGCCGTCAAACGCTCATCATATGTTAACCTACTCATCTCCTATGCACTTTCTTCAACACAATCTCATCCTTCCTATAGTTTGTGACCAGAACGGGAAAATATACTCCCAGTACAGTCTAAACAGTGTTTTATTAATTTTCAAAGGTAGACAAAAATGCTGGAGAAACTCAGCAGGTGAGGCAGCATCAATGGAGCGAAGGAAATTGGCAACAAAATGCGATGTCCCATTCTGCATCAATGTTCCATAGTGCTCTATTATTTAAATTTATACCCTAGTCCTACGACTTCCCAAAGTGTATTATCTTGCATTTGCCAAGATTAAATTCTATCTGTCAACTTGTAACTTTCCATTTGAGCTATAATTTGCTGTAGCAGTTAGCTAATCTTCATTATCCTGAACAGCTCCAAAGTTCATGTCAGTCACAGACTTACTAATTATACTTTGTACAAGGGTCCTATCACCAATCCAGGTAGCACACATCACAGGTTAGAGCCTTTTTTTTAATCAGAAAACCATCACCCTCTGCCTCATATCCCCAAACCAATGTTTCATAACCTTCTCAAAAAATCCAGTCAAATCAGTAAGGCAGAATTTCCCTTGCACTAAGATGTGATGACTACCCCTTCTCCAAAAAAAATCTCTCCCATTGACATAGGGCTCACAGATCTGTAGTTACCTGTTTTTTCTTTGCTACCTTTCTGAAATAGTATTAGATAACTTCTGACACCTCACCAGTGGCTAACAAAGATGCAAAACTCTCCATTTGGACCCAGACATCTTCTTCTGTCCTTCCCTTAGCAACATGGCATGGATCGCAGCTCGTCATTGGAATTTGCCAATTCTTATGCATCCCACAACATTTAATATTTCCTTCTGTTTAATAATGAAATTCCAGAATATCCAGGTATCTTTCCCTGAATATATTATATTTTATGCCCTTCTTCTTGGTGAACACAGGTGAGAAGTAGCTTTAATTTCTTTAAGATATATACATTTTTTAAATTGAGAAACCTCGAGGTAAGATTTACGTCAAGTATTTTAAAAAGAGATGTGCTACAGACTGGGGGCAAACACAGGAAAACAGCAATAGGCTTAATTTGGTTACAGAGCCTATAATATCTTTGCATTGTGTTTGACCAGTTTCAAAATGGCAGCAGGACGCACTCATTCTTGTAATGCCATTCTCTTTACACCATTCACCACATTTGAGAATATTTAAATACGTGGATATCCAACTCCTAATGGAAGTCTGGCAAGGAGACAGGATGTGGCATCAATTAACACGCAATGCATTTTTGGCCCAATTATTGCATTTGGCTCCAGCACAGTTAGAAAACTAATTATGATGTTACTTTCTGACAGCATGGCTACTTTCAGAGAAATCAATGAGCTTCTCATCTCGCCAGAACTGCACTGCAGCTCTCTCCGGATTACTGTAGAATAGTTGCCTTCATGAGTATCTATGAGACTTCCCCAAAAAAATCCAGCAGCATTGATGTTTGCTATGATTATTTGAACAGACATTTGCTACCAATATTTCAGATGTTTTGTTTCTTGCCAAGAACAAATCTTCCGATGTACTGCTCCCTTGTTATAGTCAGCTGCTTCATGGGGTCAAGAGCTATTTATTTCCCTACATCTTCAATAAAGCTCAACATCTTTTCAAATAACACCGACCATTGGAACTATTAACATTTCAACAGATTTTTAGCATTTTGAAAGATGCCGCTCTTCTGAGTAAAATATTGAAACAATGTAACGGTGCATCTCTTTCTGATATTTACACTTTAAAGGTGCAAAAAGATGTTTTCAAACCATTTAACTGAAACTACGTAAAGATAATTGAAGCTTCTTAAAAGCTGTTCATTGGTTAATTGGATGATTTAGTTCACCCTTGACTACCAGTGTGTTAGATTTTAATCAAAAAGTGCCAAGTGATATTAGTGCCTTGTCACATATAGTGAAATATTCAATTTGCGGGGGAGAAAAGGTCTCCTTTGGGGAATGTGTGTTAAATTATGAGGGAAATTGAAGAATTGCTTTTGCTACAAATAACATTTCCATCTCTGGCAAAAATTAACAACATTTAATTATCGTCAGCTTTTTTATCAGCGTTGTAGTACACATAATAGATTTAAAGATATTTCATGAAAAGAATGCTGCTGTGGTTTTCATATAAAAGAGGAAGTTACGCAAATTCATCAGGGTGGCATAAGTGGTAGAGTTGCTGCCTCACCACGCCAGAGACCCAGGCTTGAACCTGACCTCGGCTATGTGGAGTTTGAACGTTCTCCTTGTGATGGGTTTCTGGCCACATGCAGGTTTGTAGGTTGATCGGCCTCTGTACATTGGCCCTAGTGTGCAGGGAATGGATGATAAGGTGGGAGATCATAGAACCAGCGCAAGAACGGGTGGCACAGTGGCACAGCGATAGAGTTGCTGTCTTACAGTGCTTGCAGCACTGGAGACCTGGGTTCAATCCCAACTACGGGTGCACTCTGTATGGAGTTTGTATGTTCTCCACGTGACTGCGTGGGTTTTCTCTCAGATCTTCGGTTTCCTAAGATGTACAGATTTGTAGGTTAATTGACTTGGGTTAGTATAGTTGGTATATGTGTAAAATGTCCCTAGCATGTGTAGTCTTGTGTTAATGTAGGTAAATTGTTGATCAGTGCGGACTCGGTGGGCCGAAGGGTCTGTTTCCGTGTTGTATCTCTAAAAAAAAAACTGGTACAAAAGGGTGATTGGTTGTTGGCTCGGACTTGGTGGGCGAAAAAGCCTATTTCCCTGCTGTATCTCGAAACTGAACTATGAAGTTGTGGTATATCATAAAAGCATACTAAAAAACGAATGAATATATATTTTTAAAACAAGCATGTGTACTTCATGTCAGACCATCTAAGAACAGTTTAGATTGCCTCTTTGTCATTGCAATTTATCCATTGGATAAATCATTGGCAATTTATCCATCGGATTGGATTTATACTTTGGATGTATTCAGGTGACAAAGAGTGAATTTCTGTGAACACAATAAATCCAATGGATTTTGGTGGAAAATTATCATGATATAGCAAGATTGAAAGCCGTAATGAAGTGAATATAGTATTGAATTGTGGGTTTGACACTCAAAGTGTTGTAACTTATTGCTTTTGTAGCATCTGGTGAGCATTAGAGGAGTTACCAAAATAAAAAATGGTCAAATTAATCACGTTATCTGATGACTTCAGAACTTAACCTATATTCAATCACAGTTAGAAGGTAGGCTGATGCTATGTGTTATTGTTCATTTCACAGCCACTAATCGCATGTTAATTCCATTAACACATTCCACATTTTGCGGAGATGGGAGCAATTTTTACTTGAGGCTGGAGAAAAGTGTTGATTTATGCAGCAGACACGAATAATGGATGAGTCTTCAACAGCAGCAGGGTTCTGCTCCTTGTCATCTTGGTGGTGTTAAAATTTAACAGAATGCTGTCCTTTGGCCCTTTGGCGAAATGCCTTGATTTTGTATCAGGCCTGAATATTGAAGTAGTGAGGAAAATCTGCTGAGGAATTGACAATTAAGGCTTATAAGGATCTGAACACTCACGTTCATAAATTCCAACATTTTATAAAAACAAATGAACACAGGAAATTTATTTTCAAAATAAACTATTTTTGATAACTTGGGGAGAAGACAGAATTGGGAGGAAACGAGTTACTGGCATTTCTGTCGGCACAGCTGCCATTGGCTGCATAATCATTGAAGCAGAATTAAAAAAGTTATCGTTATTAATAAATCTTTGCTATTGCTCCTTTAGGTACTATCAGTGCAAAGCTCGCTTGTGCGTTATCGTAGACTATTAACTTTAATGTTTATGGAGGATGCAGTACAGTCATTCATGTAAAGCATCTACATGATGAAACCTTTCTCTTCATTACTTTTTTTTGTGCGTTGCTTGGGACATGTTATGGGAAATGTGGGGAACTTGGAAAGACTAAAGGGCCTGTCATACTGAGGTGATTTTTTAGACAACCCCCTCACGACAATGTCTACGACAAGCTACCGGCGACCCATTAGGATGTCCACCTATGACCACACCTATGACATCTTACGACCACACAGGCGCCAACCAAAATTAACCTACGTCCACCCGCAACAAGCTACGACCCTGTCGGTGACAACTGAAGACAATTCAATCGCCAGTACCAGTCGCCGGTTGACGTAGGTTGATGTAGGTAGTCACCGATGGAATTCACTGAAGTCAGCACTGGCGACAACCGACGTCACCTGGCAACAACCTACAACAGCACCTACGTCAGGAGAAGTCAACCCATTGTCGCCGATTGTCTCAGAAAATTTTTGAACATATTGAAAATCCAGCGGACACCGGAAATACGCTACGACTCTTTGGGTGACTGAGGGGATTACGCACGACCATCAGGCGACACCCCGGCGATCATTTGGCGACAGCCTAGTCGCCTGTAGTCACCTAAAAAATATCCTATGTGGGACAGGCCCTTTAAAGACTGGAAGTATATATGCTGTCAATGCCCCCTTCTACTTCTTCTTAAGTCTAGCGTGCACTACCTAAAGTTGTAAGGCAACTTGTTCTGTTTGATCTTCCGTTTGTGCACGTCAAGTTGATTTCATTCGTTGAAATGGGGTGGACCACGTGAAGGTTGCAATCTCCCACCCCAATGCCCCCTTATTAATGGGCAATTACACCAGGCATCGAGGCCATTAGGCTTAAAGAAGTACCATGAGTTGGTATCTAGTGCAGTTGGCTATTGGTGTAACAATACTTGTGCATGCATAAACATTTCAGAAATCACAGGTGACTCGACCAGGGGGAACTGAATTGGCTTTAATAAAAAGTGTGCCAATTATAAAGCTCATCCTTGTTCTAGCCTCCACATCTTGTTAACCAACTCCGTTTATTATTAGTATTACTCAGTTGATATTACAGTGAGAATAACTGGATTTTTGATATTTCCAGCAAAATTACCCCTTACAATTTATTTTCAGCCTATTTCAAACTCCATACAACTTTTAATTGCATTCTTGTTTGTTCGTTCATTTAGATAGTGCATGAATAAAAAAATACCTTGTGATGAGGCTACTGGGAGAGCTGCAGAAGCCATGCAGTAAATTGCGACAAGTTGCAGCTCAGGTTATATCTCTTTATTGCTTTTATGCTCGATTAATTGCATACAGCAATGCGTGACATTAATTCAGCAACTTTCTTCCTGGGAATTCAAGGCCAATGCATTAACTGTGCTTGTTCGGTGTGGATTGATATAGAATCTGATTGTCTTGATAAACTGAATGAAAATTTTGTGATAATATATTTAGGTTTGATTGATCAGAAGTTAATTTGTATACCAGACAAGAAACATGGCATATTTTTTAGGAAATTAGTGACCATTTGAGTAAGCGTACCAAGTAAACTTTTGGGAATGATTTGGCATTTATGTGTAGAGATGGATGATTGTGTATTTTTCGCATTTGGACTTTGTATGGTCAATAAATAACATGTTTCCCTTGCCAGTATTAATGGAGAATTTCTATAACTACTGTTTGTCAACAACCGATTAAAGAATAGATGAGAAATGTCCTAACATCGGTGGCTTCCCAAATTAATCTTGCCTTATCATGAACCTAAAGCAGGTGAGCAGAGAGTGGTCGTACAATTTGAGCAGGATGAATTACAGTGTGCTGCTGGAATCCTAAAGAAGTAATGGAGAGAGAGGAAAAGCCGGGATCTGGGTTAAGATTGATCTAAAAGGAAAGCATGAAGTCTTTTAGCATTTGGCACCACCTACAGTACTCAGAAATCAATTTTCATGTCAGTACATCTGCGATCGTAGGAAGGAGCAACGTGTGAGAATGTTACACCTTGGGAATGATGTGAAAGGTAATCATTCGAAAAATCGCCCCTGGATCTCCAAACTGTAGCAGCTCCTGACAATCAGCTGCTCATTCAGATAGCAACCTTCTGAAGCACTTCCATCAGAGGCTGATTGACCACTGGCTTTCTGTCTGACTGCTTGCTTAGAATCGGTTAGCATTAGATAACTGCCACGTCGCAGAAATCCAATGGAGTCTATCTTTATATGTTTCATGGGAGATGTTGAGTGACAATGTAAAATGTTTGGAAGCAAGACTGCTGCCTGTTTTAAAGACCATGTCTCATTTGAGTTTGAAGGGAGTAAAAACGACGAGACATAAAATGAAGCAGGGCTTTCCTTATAGCCATATTACCATTTTGTACAATATGAAGGTTCACCAATACTATTTAATAACAATGAATTTACAGTCGGGTAGGCAACTAACGCAGGTGTTCTCCAAGCATAATGCAGCACTGATCACACTATTGTCATGAACATCAGCAGAAATTTTTATTGTTCATTTGAAACATGATGTATGAGTCCACAGCATGTTTATTAAAGTACCTCTATACATTTTTGGCAATGCTTATTGTAAATATATTTCAGTGTAGTCAGTAAAGATTAGGGAAGATGCAAACTTTAAAATAGGTTGCTGTCATACATCCTAGATTTTTACTATCTCACTCAACATCTCCCACTGAATGTATAAAGTTAGGCTCCGTTAGATTGTTCTTGAAAATGTTTCTTGTATTGACAGCAGGAAAGGAGTACGATTCACTTCCATGGCCCACTTATAAATTTAACTTAATAGGAACATCTGGTGAGGACAGGTCCAACAACATTCACTTTCCTGGCCTCCTAATAAATAGTCCTGAGTAAGGTACATTTAACCAAGACAGGTCCAGCCTCACTCACTTGTGAGGCCCACTGATTAATTGTACGTTACTCAGGATATCTAGTCAGGACAGGATCAGATTTGAATAGCTAATGATTAAGCTGTGGCGTAGCCTCCTATTTGTTAACAAAGTCTAAGGTGGCACAGTGGTGCAGCGGTAGAGTCACTGCCCTACGGCACTAGAGACCCGGGTTCAATTCTGACTACGGATGCAGTCTATACAGAGTTTGCACCTTGTCCTCGTGACTGCATGGGATTTGTTTTCTCCCACACTTCAAAGACATGCAGGTTTGTAGGTTAATTGGCTTTAGTAAAGATTATAAATTGTCCCCAGTGTGTAGGCTAGTGCCAGCGTATGGTGTTGGCACACTCGGTGAGCCGAACGGTCTGTTTCCGTGCTGTTTCTCTAAACTAAACCAAATATAATGCAATGAGCAGGACATGAGCCTGTCAATGTTGTCGATCAGCTAAACTCAATCCTTAGTGTAGATCAGTGTCACTCATGTTATGAGTCATACTTGGTAGCTACGCCCACGAGTTTTTAACCGAAAGCCTCTCAACCCTTTCTCCCTCAGTCTTGAGTTGCGTATTACGATGAAGTTACCTATGCTGTAACGCTAATAATACAATACAATACAATACAATACAATACAATTTATTTGTGTCATTTGAACCTCATTGAGGTTCAAACGAAATTTGGTTTCTACAGTCATACACACAAGAAAAAAGAACCAAGACACAACACAATTTACACAAACATCCATCACAGTGAATCTCCTCCTCGCTGTGATGGAAGGCAAAGTCTTATCTCTCCTCTGCACTCCTCATTCTCCTCCCGATGTCGGAGTCAAAGCCCCCGTCAGGCAATGGTAAGTGTCCCGCGGCCATTAAAGCCACACCGGGCGATGCAAGGCCACGCTCCGGGTCTTGATGTTGGAGCCCCCGGCGGGTGCTAGCAAGTCCCGCGGCCATTTATTGCCACGCCGGGCGATGTAAGACCCCGCTCCAGGTAATTTTCAACCCTGCAACTCGGGCGGGAGAAGTTGCCGTTGCGGAAGCCCCAAAAAGTGGTCTCCCAGCAGGGACCCGCGGGCTCCCGGTGTCACCGTCCACCAGACCTGCGGTTGGAGCCTCCGAATCCCCGGGGTCGGGTCGCAGCAGCGCGCCACCACCACTCCCCCCGCTCCAAACTCAGCCAGCTCCACGATGGTGGGTAAGTCCGCAGCTCCGCGACTGGAGCCCCAGGTCGTTCCGGTTGGAGGCCGCTCCACGGTGCTAGGCCCCAACGACAACGGAGACCCGACAGGGAAAAGGTCGGGTTCTCCGTGCAGGGGAAAGATTTTAAAAGTTTCCCCCCACCCACCGCCCCCCCATACACGTACCCAGTTTAAAAAAAAAAGCACTTTAAACTACATTCAAACATTCAAACGCGACAAAAAATAAAACAAAACGACAGACAGATCGCAGAGGCCGCTGCAACGTGAATCACGCCTCCCACCCACTTTGGATCTTGATCACTGTGTGTGACCTAAGTTATTCCAACAGCAGAAGCTCGACACTTAGTTATTCCCAAAGCTAATCATCACCTGAAGAATGGTCTTGACCTGAAACATCACCCATTCCTCGCTCCAGAGATGATGCCTGTCCCACTGAGTTACTCCAGTATTTTGTGCCTATCTTCGGTGTAAACCAACATCTGCAGTTCCTCCCTACACATCACCTTCCCAACTGTGTAGAGAGATGTCATGGACTGTGATATGGAGTTTCAGTACATGTGTCATAATGGAGCAAGTTTAACCTGGATCATTTTACCTTTCTTCAAAAAGAAATAGATTTAAAATATTTTAATGCATTTTTCTTGTTTCAGTCATGGTTCATGCCATCTTTAAATCAGAGATCGGAAAAATAGGTTGCAAATAGTTTCCTGTTTAGGCCATACACTGTTTTGCTTAAAATGACTTATATTGTATCTTATAATCAGACAAAATGCAATCAAATGGTTTCATATTGGGTCCTGAGACTCATTAAACCCAACCTGCCTCTACCTATTTCCCTGATTCCTTACTTCCCATTTTCTCACACCAGTCCCTCAACTCCCCTTGATTTATTTTGTCATTAATCTATACCGAAGAGCAATTTGTAGTAACCAATTAACACATCAGCATGAGTTTGGAGTGTGAGAAAAAAAAACCTAGAGGAAACCTGCAAGGTTATAGGAAGAATGTGCGAGCTCCGCACAGACCCACCTGAAGTCAGAATTAAGTTTGGATCCCTGCAGCTCTGAGGCATCAATGCTAATGCCTCCACATATGTGCTCCTTTGTATAAAGGATAAAAAAGCCTAGATTCATGCAGTCCTGCAGTAAAGAAAGCGAATGGTATGTTGGCTTTCATAGCAAAAGGATTTGAGTATAGGAGCAGGGAGGTTCTACTGCAGTTGTACAGGGTCTTGGTGAGACCACACCTGGAGTATTGTGTACAGTTTTGGTCTCCAAATCTGAGGAAGGACATTATTGCCATAGAGGGAGTGCAGAGAAGGTTCACCAGACTGATTTCTGAGATGTCAGGACTGTCTTATGAAGAAAGACTGGATAGACTTGGTTTATACTCTCTAGAATTTAGGAGATTGAGAGGGGATCTTATAGAAACTTACAAAATTCTTAAGGGGTTGGACAGGCTAGATGCAGGAAGATTGTTCCCGATGTTGGGGAAGTCCAGGACAAGGGGTCACAGCTTAAGGATAAGGGGGAAATCTTTAAAACCGAGATGAGGAGAAATTTATTCACACAGAGTGTGGTGAATCTCTGGAACCCTCTGCCACAGAGGGTAGTTGAGGCCAGTTCATTGGCTATATTTAAGAGGGAGTTAGATGTGGCCCTTGTGGCCAAGTGGATCAGAGGGTATGGAGAGAAGGCAGGTACGGGATACTGAGTTGGATGATCAGCCATGATCATATTGAATGGCGGTGCAGGCTCGAAGAGCCGAATGGCCTACTCCTGCACCTAATTTCTATGTTTCTATGTTTCTAATGCATCTTACTCACCAGTGCCACATATGAGAAACTGAAAGGGCCGAATAGCCTACTCCTGCACCTATTGTCTATTGTCTATGACATTACCCATGATTTTGTTGATGATTGTATGAGGGCGTTGCCAGGACTCGAGGGTCTGAGCTATAGGGAGAGGTTGAGCAGGCTTGGACTCTATTCCTTGGAGCACAGGAGGATGAGTGCCGATCTTATAGAGGTGTATAAATTCATGAGCGGAATAGATTGGGTAGATGCACAGAGTCCCTTGCCCAGATTAGGGAAATCGAGGACCAGAGGACATAGGTTTAAGGTGAAGGGGAAAGGATTTAATAGGAATCTGAGAGGTAAGTGATTCACACAAAGCATGGTGGGTGTATGGAATGAGCTGCCAGAGGAGGTAGTTGAGGCAGTGACTATCACAACATTTAGGAAATTGACAGGTACATGGATAGGACGGGTTCAGAGGGATATAAACGCAATCAGTTGGGACTAGCGTAGCTGGGACATGTTAGCCGCTGTGGGAAAATTGGGGCAATTAATATAATATAAATAGTATTAGGATTATTTTTAACCTGGTCTGCCCAATTTACATGGGGTTGCAAATTACTGGGAATTTACACAGAAGCTTCAATTGTCATTGTATTTCCAGGGATATCCCACCAAGTAGAGTTTCAGACAATCCCCTTTTGAACACGTAAGAATCCTGAGATTACAATTTTTACAGTGTGCAAATACTTTCTGGAGCGCTAATATGGGTATTGTTGGCTGAAGGGACTGGTTTCCAGAGTGCTAGTATGGACATTGTGGGCGAATGGATTCTTGGGCTGGCAGCTCAGTCACTCAAGTCTGGCGTTCTGGCAGTTCAGTCACTCAAGTCTGGCGTGCTGGCTGCTCACTCACTCACAGCTTGTGGGCTGGCAGTTGGCTCAGGGTTATTCCTTGAAATTCCATTTCAAGCAAGGTGCAAGGCCACCAAATTCAAATGCAGTTTCCTACCATTACTGGCACACCTGTACATGGTACTAACACCATCATCAAGTATGCAGATGATACAACGGTGATTGGCCTCATCAGCAACAACGATGAGTTGGCCTACAGGGAGGAGGTCCAGCACTTAGCAACATGGTGTGCTGACAACAACCTGGCCCTTAACTCCAAGAAGACCAAGGAGATCATTGTAGACTTCAGGGGAAGTCCAGAGGCGGCACGCACACCCCCATCTACATTAACGGGACGGAGGTGGAACGAGTTTCTAGCTTCAGGTTCCTGGGAGTCAACATCTCCGATGACCTCTCTTGGACCCACAATACCTCTACTCTGATCAAGAAGGCTCATCAGCGTCTCTTCTTCCTGAGGAGACTGAAGAAGGTCCATCTGTCTCCTCAGATCCTGGTGAACTTCTACCGCTGCACCATCGAGAGCATCCTTACCAACTGCATCACAGTATGGTATGGCAACTGCTCTGTCTCCGACCGGAAGGCATTGCAGAGGGTGGTGAAAATTGCCCAACGCATCACCGGTTCCTCGCTCCCCTCCATTGAGTCTGTCCAAAGCAAGCGTTGTCTGCGGAGGGCGCTCAGCATCGCCAAGGACTGCTCTCACCCCAACCATGGACTGTTTACCCTCCTACCATCCGGGAGGCGCTACAGGTCTCTCCGTTGCCGAACCAGCAGGTCGAGGAACAGCTTCTTCCCGGCGGCTGTCACTCTACTCAACAACGTACCTCGGTGACTGCCAATCACCACCCCCCCCCGGACACTTATTATTATTTATTCAAATCATGTGCTATGTCGCTCTTCAAGGGAGATGCTAAATGCATTTCGTTGTCTCTGTACTGTACACTGACAATGACAATTAAAATTGAATCTGAATCTGAAACTGAATCTGAAAATGCTTAAGAATTAGATAAAAACTAGACCGTGGGACCTGTTGGGTCCCATGTTCACAAGGTAGGGCTGGTCCCCCATTGCACTATTCCACCTCTCCACCAATTCCAATATTGGTGGCCAGTGGGAGAGGGGGGCTTTCTGGAGCGCTAATATGGGTATTGTTGGCTGAAGGGACTGGTTTCCAGAGTGCTAGTATGGACATTGTGGGCCGAATGGATTCTTGGGCTGGCAGCTCAGTCACTCAAGTCTGGCGTTCTGGCAGTTCAGTCACTCAAGTCTGGCGTGCTGGCTGCTCACTCACTCACAGCTTGTGGGCTGGCAGTTGACTCAGGGTATATTCCTTGAAATTCCATTTCAAGCAAGGTGCAAGGCCACCAAATTCAAATGAAGTTTCCTACCATTACTGGCAGGGTGCAAGGCCACCAAATTCTAGTGCAGTTTCATACTATTTCAAGCAGGGTGCAAGGCCACCAAATTCAAGTGCAGTTACATACCATTTCATGCAGGGTGCAAGACCACCAAATTGAAATGCAGTTTCTTACCATTTCAAGCAGGGTGAAACCACATAAAAAGCACACTCACAGTTCAGTGTGTTCAGTTTGTTCACAGCTCAGACAGAGATTCGTGACCTCTCTCTCCCCCATCTTGTAGAGACTGAGCCACGCCCACACTTACGGCTTTATAGTCCCTCCCCTCCCAATGGTAGGGCCGTGGCCTACATGGCCTGATTGACAGAAGAGAGAATCTCAATATTTTTAAAACACTAATAACTCTTTTATTTTACATCAATGGGAAAAATCCTTTGCACGTGATGATGGCCTAAAATCACAGCCATAAGTGGTAGTGTTTTTTCTAAAATCAATATACAGTGCAAACAGGAAGTGGTCAAGTTCAGACTTTTAATTATAAGCTTTTTCAAACCAACCACCAGCACATTTGCTTTGCTTTTTCAAACCAACCAACCAACCACCACCACATTTGCTTTTTCAAACCACATTGGGCACTCACAGGTCAGTAAAACCACTCACAGTTTAGTAGACAGTTCAGTGTTATTCGCAGATCAGACTGAGAGTTGTGTCCTCTCGCTCCCCCATCTTGCAGAGATTGACAGGAGAAAGAATCTCAACATTTTTTAAACATTAATAAGTCTTTTATTTTTAATCGATGGGAAAAATACTCTTATTCTGCGCAGCGGAGTGAGACTGAGTAAGATGGTTAAAAATCACAGCCGTAAGTGGTAGCGTTTTTTCTAAAATCAATATGCAGTGCATACAGGAAGTGGTCAAGATTTGAATTTTAATCATATAGATGATATTGGATACATTTAAGATTACCTTTCCAGAGATGGGATTCTTCCCTTGGGGTCTGCGGTGCATTGCCATTCCAAGCTACTTGGGCTATCAATTTTCCTGGGAACTACTTTCCTGCTGGGTTAGTCAGCTACTGAGACATCTGATACAGAGCAGACCTCGACAGGCCTTGTGCCAGCTGGGGTCCTCGTTCACTGTTGGCAGGAAGCTCACAGCATGTCAATGAAGCTCAACTTTCACAGTTCACCAAGCCTTTCACCAGCAGGGTCTGCTGCCTGGCAAACACACTGTGCCAGCCAGCTGTCAACTAGTTAAAATCCCTTCCATTACCTCTCCAAATAAATACATTTTACATTAATGTCAAATTTAATCAATTCAAATTTAAAAGAATAAACACTCTTCTTGCATCAGAGATAAACAACATACATTTTAGAAAAAGTCTCCCAGAACAAAAAGGAAGGATACTTTAAATAGAATAATTTAAACTTGGTAAGGGATTTAAATGTAGATTTTCATGGCTCCCAGTTTTAGTTTATTGTACATTTCTGTCAGGAATTCAATTTTCAGACTGTTCTGGAACTGTTTCTGATAAAATGTAAAACAAATGCTTATTTACAATGTGTGTGCTTTAAACATTTTATAACCATAGCTACAAAACCTAATTCATAATATAGTTTAGATTGTATTCCTAATACCACATTGTTGGACCACAACTAAAGGATTATGATGTCCCCTGCTGAGAGCTCTAGCAATGCTATGTCATAACATTCTCTGCTTTTATGTTCATGTTGCACACTAATGGGCCTGTACCATTTAGGCGATTTTTTGGGCAACTACAGGCAACTGCCGCAAAATTTTCAACATGTTGAAAATTTATCAGCGACAGTGGCGACAAATTTAGCTTTCGTAGGTTGACGTAGGTTGTCGTAGGTGTTGTCGTAGGTTATCGTAGGTGCTGTCGTATGTTGTCACCAGGTGTTGTAGGTGAATTCCATTCAAGCTATTCCCTGGCAGTCGCTAAAGTGTCGCCTAAGTGGGACAGGTCCATTAATGTGTACAGAGGATGAATTTCATAGATGCATTGCAGGCACCTTTAGTGTAGCTGATTGCATCAGGATCTTGCAATCTAATCGCACTTGGTCATCACCGTCTTAAGTACATTACTAATAATCTTGCATGGGGCTGAATCTATGATCCCCTTGTTGAGAACATTGCAGTTGACTTTAAAAAAAAATAGAATGAGCTGTAGAAACTAGAATAATCGGACTGGATTCTTGATAAACACATTTCAGCACTGGGTTAGAGTGAAATATTTCCTTGGAATGTTTGAAGTTATTAAGGAGTTATTCAGGAACCTTGGTAAATGCTCTACAAGAAGATTGTTGGGAGGATTACATATGGAAAGAGGAAAGGCTTGTTTATTTTGCAATCTCAAAACATTTCAGAAGACATTAAATTAAAAGAAGTACATTTTAAAAGTGCAGTCACTGCTGTAATATTGGAAAGACAGCAACCTCCTCATAACCAGTTACCAAAAAACAATAATGTTGAAGGGACCAGATAATCAGTTAACGCAATGTTGTTCAAGGAACAAACATGGGTTAAATTATTAAGGAGGGGGATGGAGATGGGAACTTGAGGGAAGTTGGTGGTGGAGGGATTGTAGCAGTGGTAGGGAGTTGTTGATTTTCAGCTCTTCAAAATAGCGCCATGCAATCTTTCTCATCCATCTGTAAGAAGCAACGTGTCCAATTATTACCTCGTTCAAAAAACAGCAGTGTAGCATTCCCTGACAACTTTGTCCTATGTTTGTACTCAACCATTCCAGAGCAAGTTCAGTACGCATAAACCTGCTAATATGGAGGTATGAATGTTATCTGCTGAGACAGTGCAGAGGGAGAGAGAGAGATTGATAGGGCCTTTAAAGATAGTGGAGTCAGGGGATATGGTGAGAAGGCAGGAATGGGGTACTGATTGTGGATGATCAGCTGCGATCACATTGAATGGCGGTGGTGGCTCGAAGGGCCGAATGGCCTACTCCTGCATCTATTGTCTATAGTGCTCTTTAAATGATAACATTAAAACAGCAACTAATATAGATTTCATCTGTTTTACAGGTTTTCTTGTTTCTAAATCCTTTAATGTGCATATGTCAATTAATTAACCAACAAGCCGCCTGCTGAAAGTTTATCAATATCTACCGTACTTCCACCATCACCCTGAAATGCCAGGAATCTTCTGTGGCAAGAGAAACAGAAGTAACACTCCAGTCGATGACCTTTCATCAGAATTGTGGCTTTGTTGGAACCAAGTGGGAGTCCAAAAACACAAAGATTCTGGGTAGGTGTGGGATGGAGAGAAAGTGACAGGAATCTGAGAGATAAGGGTCAGTTTTATAGACAACTAGACCAAGTGCAGACCCGTTGGGTCTGCTCCCCCAATGGTGTGATCCCCCAAACCAATATTCCACCATGCACCCGTCTCCTCCAATGGAACTGAAGCCGTTCCCAAAAGTAAGATTCCAGCATTGCCCAGCCTCCCTCAGCAGTGGATTAAAAAAAAATCCAATGGCATCTTCCCTGCCTGCTGCAGCAGTGAAAAGTTCAGAATGTTCCTGTCTTGCAACTTTGTTTCAAAGTGTGTTGGAAGCTGACATGTAAATGGAGAAGCCAGTTTATTTTTCAAATACTTGGGGGTGGGGGTGGGGGGGAGGATTTGATTAAAAACGTGTACTTCAACACGACGAAATGAAATGAGGAGCGGATACTTAGAAAGAAAAGCGAAATCTCTACCGAAATGGAAAATATCTCGGAGATTGAGCGTCTGGATTGGGCGTGGCAATGAATCAAAGGAAGAAATGCAGCCGGCAGCCGTACATGCAAATGAATCCATTCCGATTGGACATCTGCGAGCATCGGCCATTCCGATTGGACATCTGCGAGTATCGGGCACGAATCGAAAGGCAGGAAGGGCGCCGGTCGGCAGTCGGTCGGATGGCCCCAGAGTTTTATAGATATATAGATATAGATAGACAATAGGTGCAGGAGTAGGCCATTTGGTCCTAACAGTTTTGTAGACTGGTTGGAGATTTTCCTCATAAAGCAATAATCTATCCTGTCCAGTGTTGAGGAGACCACATTATGAGCAATGAATGCAATATATTACACTGGAAGACAAAATTCAAGAGGGATGTCCTGAGATTTTGCTATTGGCTTTTCAGTAAATTCACTATCTCTTCTCTGATTCTCACGTTCCAAGTTCTGGACCTTTATTTGTATCCTCTTTAGCCACAGGCAAGGTCCCATAACTCTGGAGAATAACCAATGTTATTTCTCTGCTTAAGAATGGCAGTAAAGCAAACCAAAACATTAGAGACCAGTGAACTTTGCATCAATGCTAGGGATATTATTGGAGAAGATTCTTGGGGATAGAATCCATTTGCAACTTTGCAGACAACAGAAGAAATGGTGGATTTGTGAAAAAAAAGAGGAAGGTTGTCAAAGGATTTAGCAGGATACAGACTAGTTAGAACGTGGGCAGTAGTAAAGCAGATGGAGTTTAATCTGGACAAGTGTGAGGCGTAACACTTTGAGAGGTCAAAGGTAAAAAGAAAACATACAATAATTGATGTACAATGCTCCTCAGGGTCAAGAAGTCATGCTTTATAAAGCTTTGGCTAGGTCACATTTGGAATACTATGCGCAGTTCTGGTGGCACATCACACGATTAATGTGGGAAGATTCAGAATTTATTTTTCACCCAGAGAGTTGCAAATCTGTGGAATTCTCTGCCACAGAAGGCATTGGAGACCAATTCACTGGATGTTTTCTAGAGAGAATTAGATTCAGCTCTTAGGACTAAAGGAATCAAGGGATATGGGGGGAAAGCAGGAACGGGGTACTCATTTTAGATGATCAGCCATGATTATATTGAATGGCGGTGTTGGCTCGAAGGGCTGAATGGCCTACTCCTGCACCTATTTTTCTATGTTGCTTGGATAGCATTTCCAGGGTGGAACTGTAAAATTTTAGAGGACATGGGGTTAATGTGGGAGGGTTAAATGTTAAAAGAGATTTGACAAGGCACAATTTTTCTAACGTAAAGTGTGCTAAGTGCCTGGCACGTCTCTCCAGGAGAAGAGGTGGAAGCAGATATGATAATAATGTCTATGAGACATTTATATAGGCTCAGAAACAGGCAGGGAATTGAGAGAAACAGACCATGTGCAGGCAGATGTGGAGTTTAAATTGGCATTGTGGTTGGGACAGTCATCGTGAGCCGACGGGCATGTTCCTATTACCTTCCATGTCCTATGTCATAACGTTTGAAAAGGATTAGATTGTATTTCTACCTCAGACCTGAGAAGAGCAACCTTTCATGTTGACAAAGTACAATCCATCACTGCAATCTGGAGTGAAATGAAGAACATGCATTTGCAATATCTGTCATCTGGTTAATGCTGTTTCTTGCTTCGGCAAGTAAGAAATAGAACTATTAACAAAACATCTTTTATGAAGACAATTGAATTCTACATAACAACAAAAGATGGTTGATCCATCAATATATTAAAAGTCACACCACATAGTTCACTCAGTTCTGAATAGCGTATAATCCTCATCTATACTGCAAGAATTATCTCCTTCTCTCTGTAGTTAGGCACATACTTTCATGTTTACCTTTAATAAAATTTAAGAAGAATTTAAGAATCCCACTCTTTTGACAGCATTTTTAAACTGTTTAATGGTTTGTTGGGCAGCATTGAGGCACAGATATAGAAATAAATATTTAGTTAGTGCAAGGGACAGCTCCAACACAAATTGTCTGTGTCAAAGGAATCATGACTGAGAAACGGATTGAAAACCTTGAACCTGTCAGCCATGAAATGAGGAAATGATAGAGTTCATAGAGACAGAGATGATAAGGTAAAATAGAATATGCTCATCAGGAGTATTATTTCAAGATTTCAGGTCAAGAGCGCAAGTTTATATCTGTGATAATGGAGCATTTCACTACCCAAAGTAAAATTGTCCTTCAGCAAAAGATAATGGACCTTAAACAAAATAACCTCGATGCTAAATAAAAGAGGCAGTATGTCACTCTTAATGACTTTAGACGTAGAGAGATACAACATGGAAACAGCTGATTGTCACTAATCTGCTCCAAACTTACTTTCTTCATCATCATAAATTACACACACACGCACGAGCACGCACGCGCACGCACACACACACACACAAACATCAAGTTGCAGCACACAATTAACTTACCAACCCCCACATCTTTATGATGTTGGAGAACACCAGAGTACCCAGAGGAAACCTACAGGGTCACAAGTAGAACGTACAAATTCTACACAGGCACCACTCGAGGCCAGTATTAAACTCGGATCTCTGGTGCTGTGAGGCAACCAGATCTACAAGCTGCACCACTGTGGCAGTGTGTTAGAAATTATCAGATATTTTTATTTTTTTCTGATCCCCGACTTTTTTCACCAATTGTAAGAATGTAGTACCCCTGATAATCTGCTATTTGATAGTTTTCTGCTATGTCGCACCACATTCACAAATCTGCTGCTTTTTTTGAGATACAGACAATCAAAATAAAAAGACGTGCCAGATATAATGGGCTCCAAGGAACAACAGTATATCATGAAGACAACCATATAGGAACAACAGTTATATGTAAGTAAAAGTGTCATCTTGACCACTTCCTGTCTGCATTGTATATTGATTTTAGAAAAAAAGATACCATATATCGCTATGATTTTTGGCCATCTTACTCTCACAGATCTCCTCCGCTGAGCAGGCCTCGAGGATTTTTCCCATTGATGAAAAATAAAAAAGATATGAGTGTTTAAAAAAAATTGAGATCAGCTGATTGGTCCTCTCGCATGTCAGGGGCTTCACAACGGGAACCCGTCAGCCATGCTTGCGCAGTTGGGGGCTATGCATGAGTGGTGGAATATTGGAATTGGTGGAGAGGTGGAGTATTGCATTGGGAGACCAGCCCGCCCGTGTGAGAATGGGACCCAATGGGTCCCAATTAATCTAGTGGTTTCTTAAAAGTGGTGTTACAGATTGGTGGTCAAGAAGTCTTTAGGTACTGCCTTCATCAGTTAGGGTATTGCGTACAGAAGTTGGGTTATTATTTTACGTTGGTGAGGCCACATTTGGTGTTTCATGTTCAGTTTTGGTGACCATGCTAGGGAAAGGATGTCATTAAGCTGGAAAGAAGGTAGAGAAGATTTACTAGGATATTGCCAGAACTTGAGGACCTGAGCTATAGGGAGAGGTTGGGTAGGCTGGGACTTTATTCCTTGGACTGCAGGAGGCTGAGGGTGATCTCATAGAGATGTATGAAATCATGAGGGATATGGATAGGGTGAATGCACAGTCTTTCACCCAGAGTAGGAAAATCAAGAGATATAAGGTTAAGGTCAGAGAGGAAAGATTCATAGAAAATATAAGGGTAACTTTATCACACAAAGTACGGTGGTTATTTGGAACAAGCCAGAGGAGGTAGTTGAGGCAGGTGCAATAATGTTTAAAATACATTTGGACAGCTACATGGATAGGAAAGGTTTAGAGGGATATGGGCCATACACAGGGAGGTGAGACTAGTATAGATGGGTCACCTTGGTTGGTATGCACGTTGGGCCTTAGGGTCTGTTTCCATGTCGTATGACTGTTTTCTGGAAGTAAGGGCAGAGAACTCCTATGGATATTTTCTATATCTATAGAAACATAGAAAATAGGTGCAGGAGTAGACCATTTGGCCCATTCAATATGATCATGGCTGATCATCCAATTCAGTATCCTGTACCTGCTTTCTCTTCATACCCCCTGATCCCTTTAGCCACAAGGGCCACATCTAACTCCCTCTTAAATATAGCCAATTAACTGGCTTCAACTACCTTCTGTGGCAGAGAATTCCAGAGATTGACCACTCTCTGTGTGAAAAATGTTTTTCTCATCTCAGTCCTAAAAGATTTCCCCCTTATCCTTAAACTGTGACCCCTTGTCCTATATAACTAAAAGTCTCATCTTGACCACTTCCTGTCTGCGTTGTATATTGATTTTAGAAAAAAAACATTACCATATACCACTATGATTTTTGGCCATCTTACTCACAGTCCTCCTCCGCTGAGGCAGACCCAAGGATTTTTCCGATCGATGAAAAATAAAAAAGTTATGAGTGTTTTAAAAATATTGAGATCTGCTGATTGGCCCTCTCCTCTGCCAATCACCTTCCCGGGGGGGGGGGGGCAGGACTATAACAACCCAGATGCCTGGACGTGAGTCAGTCACATTGGAAGTTCGCGAGGGAGAGCCCACAACTGTGATTCTAAGCTGCGAATCATCTGCACTGTGAGTCTGCAATGTACTTGCAATAAATTATTTTTTAACCCTTAATGACAATGCAATGAGTTGTTTAGCAATTTGGTGGCCTGCACTCTGCATGAAATGTTATGAAATTGATTTTGGGTAACTTGCACTCTGTTTGAAATGCTACAAAATTGAATTTGGTGGCCTGCACTCTGCTTGAAATGACATGAAATTGAATTTGGTGGCCTGCACTCTGCTTGAAATGCTATGAAATTGAATTTGATGGCCTGCACTCTGCTTGAAATGGAATTTCAAGGAATAGCCGTGAGTGAACTGCCAGCCCACCAGCCCTGAGTGACTGAGCAGCCAGCCCACCAGCCCGGAGTGACTGAGCTGCCAGCCCACCAGCCCTGAGTGATGGAGCTGTCAGCCCACCAGCCCTGAGTGACTGAGCAGCCAGCCTACCAGGCATGAGTGACTGAGCTGCCAGCCCACCAGGCCTGAATGACTGAGCTGCCGGCCCAAGAATCCATTTTGCCCACAATGTCCATACTAGCCCTCTGGAAACCTGTCCCTTCGGCCCACAACACCCATACTAGCGCTCCAGGAAGCACCACCCCCCCCCCCCCCCCACTGGCCATCAATATTGGAATTGGTGGAAAGGTGGAATATTGCGTTGAGGGACCAACCCTCCCGTGTGAACATGGGACCCAACGGGTCCCACTTAGTCTAGTTTCTATTTAAACTCTAAGGGGAAGACACAAGGACACAGTTGCATCAACTCTCTGGCATAAGCACAAAGATCTTGTTCCAACAGTGGCAATCCCTTTGGTACAGTTCCATTCGGAATTGTGTGTCCCACTGACAACACAATTACCTCTTGCTGGTATAAGAAAGGATTAGCTCTGGTGTGGAAAGCGCCAGTCACATTGCTCATTAGTTTCCAAGGCTCTAGATCACACTGAGTCTAATAGGGAGACATTGGTTTCCTCTTCAGCCTTTCACTACAGGAGCCTGGCGTCAAAGAAGCTGCTTACACAAAGAGCCAAAAAGCCTTGAGTAATTCCATTCTCCCACCAGCTCTCAGCGTTTGTTTGGCCCACAGTATAATAGATGTGATCACCAAGTCATGCAGCTGAATGTTTGCCACCAAAGACAATTTACTGCCTTGGTGAAGTAGGACAGAATGGACATCATCAAAGCAACACTACCCCTGATTTCCCCAGCCTCCTGAAACATTCAAATAGTGGTGTAGTATAGTTTAGTTTAGTTTAGTGATACAACGCTGAAACAGACCCTTTGGCCCACTGAGTCCGCACTGACCAGCGATCATCATACATTAACACTATCCTATACATACTTGGGACAATTTACAATTATACCAAGCTAAGTAGTCTACAAACCTGTACAGCTTTGGAGTGTGGAAGGAAACCAGAGCTCCCCAGATAAAATTCACGCAGGTCACGGGGAGAACGTACAAAATCTGTGCATACAAGCACCCGTAGTCTGGATCAAATCCGGGTCTCTGGCACTGTAAGGCAGCAACTCTACTGTTGCACCAACTGCATAAAACTGAGCAACAGATGGGAAATTTAATAAAACATTATTGCTGGTCACCAAAGATCTCTGCTAATTAAGTTGAATATCAAAAAAGTGATTATATTCTTTAATTCAAAAGTTAAATTAAGATACTTTTAATAATTAAATAATCATAATTTGAAATTTCCTAGCTGGCAGAATCTGATGTTTAGTTTAATTTAGAAATACAGCGCAGAAACAAGCTCTTTGGCCCACCGAGTCCGCACCAATCATCAATCCCTGCACAGTAATGCTATCCTAGGGACAAGTTAAACTTATACCAAGCCATTTAACCTTCAAACCTGTACGTCTTTCGAGTGTGCATGGAAACCGAAGATCTCGGAGAAAACCCATGCGATCACGGGGAGAATGTACAAACTCGGTACAGACAGCACCCGTGGTTGGGTTTGAACCCGGGTCTCTGGCACTGCAAGCGCTGTAAGGCAGCAACTCTACCGCCATGCCACCGTGCCGCCTCTGGATGTGGATCCATTCAATTCGAATTGGAAGTTTCATATCCCTGTGTTTCAACATTGTTAATACATTTAAAAGGAATGCTCACTTTTATTGGCACTTTTTGCTTCTTAGAAATATGTCAAATCATTTCATACACAATTAGGTATTTTGAGGCAGTGTATTATACCATAAATAGCAGTGTCATGTAGAACCAGTTAAACAGATGTTTGTTGAATAAGGAATGCTGGCCAGGGAAATGGGAGAGTTTGCCTGTTTCCAAATAGCGTTAATCTGTGCATAAAGCTCAATTGAACCATCACAACAGATAGAAGACCCTTAGCGTTAAAGTCTTATTTCAGTAGGACCCTTAAAAATTATGTATGCTGCTTTATTCAACCATTGCAGTTTAGTAATAAATGTAATATTTTATGATAAATACAGAAAGAAACTAAAATAACAGAAACAAAAATAGAGTTTGATATTTTCTCATATCAGTTTTCTCCAAGTAAAATTGAATTATTTTCTTCTGAAAGGAATCAAAAGGCCAGCAGTTCCCATCTTGCTTCATTTTACGAGGTTGAATATTTTAGGTATCCTGGTTGATGTGGACAATTTTTGGATCAAAACGGCTTTGATGGCTCAAGCCCTGGGTATTAACATATCTCAGGAATCTTTATACCAGGAGTTCAATCATTTTCCCCTGTGGTTCATCTTTGCAGTTCTTCTAAAAGAGTGCAGATGGAGACAGGCTTTATCACAAATCTTCATTTAACTTCATTGATCCTTAACATAACATCCCCCCCCCCCCCCCCCCCCCCCCCAAGTAAAAATCCATGGTATTTATGTCCTCAACTGTAACTGATAGCAGCTCGATGCTGAGTTAAGAGTAATTGCTTGGAACACTCATTGAGTCATATAGTATTATGTTCTTATCTTACTATGCCTTGCATAGTCAAGTGCCTGTCTATATGTATTTTAAATGTAGTGATTGTATTTGATACCTGACAGAAAATTCTGGAAATCAACCTTGCTGTTTGTAAAAAAAAAATTCCCCTCTTAAAACCACTTTAAAACTCTTTCCTCTCATCTCAAATTTAGGCTGTCTTGTTTTTGATACCCCAACCATGAGAAACCATTCCAGCCCACTCCCCAATTTGTGGCTATCATCATTTGTATGTACCTCTATCAGGTAACCTATTAGCCTCCTTCGCTCCAAGGAAAATAAAGCCAGTCTATCCAATCTTTCCCCATATCTAAAGAACGCCAATCCAGGCACCATCCTGATGCATCGGCCTCTGCGCTCTCTCTAACACAACCATACCTTTCCTATAGTGAGGTAACCAAAACCGTACACAAACCATTTGCGGTTCAATCAACATTTTGTAAAGTTGCAACATAACATCCCAACTTTAACCTTCTATACCCTGACTTGGGAAAGTAATGGCCCTGTCTCACGGTGCGAGTCCACCCACGAATGATCCTGAGTTTAAAACAAATCAAACTCGTGGTAATCACGTTGAATTAACGTAGCGGGAACGTCGGAACTCTTAACGCTAACGGCAGGTACTCAGGAAACTTGTTAACTCGTGAAAACCTTTCAACATGATGAAAGATTTCCACAAGTCAAATTTACTCTTGAAGTAAAAATGTTAAACTTTTAAACTCGTTGTAAGAACGTAGTAGCCCGTGGGTTTACTGTAGTGACTCGTGAGTCTACCGTGCCATCCAAGTTGGCATCTTGGGGTAGTTCTATTTGCCTGCATGTGACCCATTGCCTTCTAAACCCTTCCCACCCATTTATCTGTCGTTAATAACCTCTTGAAAATATTAAGCCTACGTGAGCCTGCTTCAGTTTCCTGGGTCCAACTCAGAGAGAAGTCTCCCCCCTTTCCAGGGTTAATCGCTCCACTGTTTATAATGCTCCCTGCATTATGAAGTCTTCGATAATGAACCCCATGGGCAATCACTACCAAAGTGTCTGCCCACACAGTCAGTACACCTCTCGTACACTTGTCTTCCGTAGTAAGTTACCCCCCCACCACCCCCCCCCCCTACCCCCACTCCCTCTCCCCCCCCCCTCCCCCTCCCCACCTTTTACTCCCAACTCCAGTCCCGTCCCGACCCCCTGGGAAACTGAAGGGAGCGACAATCAACTACCACGGATACAAATAATGTCATACACAAGAAAGGGCAGATGCTGGTTGACAAAAAGTGAACACACGGTGCTGGAGTAACACAAAGACGCAGCAGAATTTTGGAAATGTCATCCCGTCACCCATTCCTTCTCTCCAGAGATGCTGCCTGTCCCGCTGAGTTAAAGAGTGCCCACGGTAGACTCACGAGTCACTACGGTAAACTCACGGGCTACTACGTTCTTACAATGATTTTAAAGTTTAAAATTTTTACTTCAAGAGTAAATTTGACTCGTGGAAATCTTTCATCATGTTGAAAGATTTTCACAAGTTAACAAGTTCCCGAGTACCTGCTGTTAACGTTACGAGTTCCGACATTCCCGCTACATTAATTCTACTTGATTACCACGAGTTTGATTTGTTTTAAACTCGGGATCACTCGTGGGTGGACTCGACCGTGAGACAGGGGTTTAAACATACCATATGTTTTCTTCACTACTCCATCCAACAAAACTATGGACTTAAACCATGCGCTCCCTCTGCCTGTCAACGTTATTTAGTGCCCTGCCATTTACTGCATATAACCTGCCCTTATTTGACGGGCATGGATGTGTTGCTGTGTAGGACCTGTTTCAATGCTGTGTAACTATATAACTGATTACCACAGTGCTTCATCTTGCACTTGTTGGAATTAAATTTTATCCCCCAATGCTCCACTCATCATTTCTTCTGAAAGGTCACATCTGGCAATCTTCCTTGCTATCTTTAATACATTTTAGATTCACATTCAAGTTATTAATATACGTCACAGAAAACAAAGGTTCCATCACTGATCCCTGTAGTACTGTATTCCTCTGATCACAGAATTCTAATTGGAAAAGTATTCTTCCACCATGTCCCATTTAGAATCATAATCACACAGCGTGGAAACAGGCCATTCAGCCCATCCTGCCCACACTGACCAACATGTCCCAGCTAAACGAGTCTGTCCCACCTACGCTATTTTTTTCTTCTCACTAAGCCAATTTTGGATCCAATTAGGTTGCCTGCCGTGGTTCCACTGCTTTAAGCTTGTGTGTCATCCTACTATGTAGGACCTTGTCAAATGCATTTTAAAAAAGTCCATATATAGTACATGCCTGCTGCCCTGTATCTGTATCAATCTTTTTTGCTACATCCTCAAAAACACAATCAAAATGGCGAGGCCAGATTTCCCCCCAAGCAACACCAAGTTATTACTAATCATCCACTGCTGTTGCAGATCTGTATAAACACTATTCCTCAGAATGTTCTCCAATAATTTCCCTACTTCTGATAGAAGGGTCATGAGTCTGCAGTATCCTGGCATATACCTGCTCCCCTCCTTGAATCAGTGTGTGAGCTCCAGTTTATTGCATTCAGACCAAGGACTTGTAGTAACAATCTTGCTTCCTTTCAAATAAAAGGCAAGCCCCAAAGAAGTTATGGAGTAAGTGACTAATATTAAAAACTGATTTTTTTTCCACAAAAGATTTCTAATAGAATGGTGCATCATTGTATAACTGATCAAGACTTTGTGCTCAGTTCCCTGCTCTACCCCTTGCCTCTAGTTTCCTTCTCCCTTAACTCTCACCCCGAAGAAGGGTCTCAACCTGAAACATTACATTTCTTTTTTCCAGAGATGCTGCATGACCCGTTGAGTTACTCCAGCATTTTTTGTCCATACCTTGCTCTATTCACTTAATACCCATGACTGTGTGTCTGGACACAGTTCTAACTCCATTCTTAAAGTCGCTGATGACACCACCGATGTTGGATGAATTATGGGCAATGGTGAGTCAGAGTGATCATCAGAGTGACTGGTGCCGGAATTACAACCTTACTCACAATGTCAATAAAATTAAAGAGCTGATTGCTGACTTTAGAAGAGGAAAGCCAAGAATCAACAAACTTCATCGACAGGTCAGTTATGAAGAGAATCAAAGATTTCAAATTCCTGAGCATGCATAGCTGTAAAGATCTATCCTGGATCCAGCACACTGATGCAATCATAAAGAAAGCCCATCAATGCCTCTACCTCCTTAAAAGATTGAAGAGATTTGGTACGGTTTGCTCTCTTGAACTTCTACAGGAATAGAGCACTGGTTGGGTCATGACCTGGTTCGGAAACTCGGACATCCAGGAATGAAGGAGATTACAAAAAGTGGTGGACACTGCCCAGTCCATCGTGGATACTGACCTCCTCACCATCCAAAGGACCTATAGGAGCCGTTGCCTCCAAAAGGCAGGCAGCATCATCAAGGACCTACACCACCCTGGCCACAATCACGTTCCACTCCTGCCATCAGGTAAAAGGTATAAAAGTCCACATAAGAAACTGTAACATCAATGTTCAAGAATAGTATCTTTCCATCAACCATCATGCTATTGAATACTGCAAACACCAACTAAACTTCAAACTACAAACTGTCTTGGTTGCACTAGCGACTTTGGACTTCTTTTGTTTTGCATTATATTGATTTTTTTTTTAATTTATTGAACTTCTTTATTTTGTTTATTGATTATTATGTTATATATTGAGAACCGTGCTTACAAACCTGTCATTCTGCTGCAAATAAGAATTTCATTGTTCTGTTTTTGATACATTCGACAATTAAACACACTTGACTTGAAATATTTTAGGAGAATCATATGCACATAGTCCTAAAGGTGGACTAATAATGAAACCATAATCCAGAAAATAATGAGCAACAATTTTCAAATACAATTTTAGCTCAATCAGACCACAAATTGACAAAATGTAACTAAAATTGAATTCCTATTCCTCGTAATCAGCATAAATAAGATACTCTACTTATAGGTCTCCATTTTCCTGCTGTGCCTAATTGGGCAGTCTTTATTTTGAATGAATTTTATTACTGCATCCAAAGAATTACCAACGAAAGGTTGGAATACAATCGACCCAAAATGTTGCCTATTTCCTTCGCTCCACAGATGCTGCCTCACTCGCTGAGTTTCTCCAGCATTTTTGTCTATCTCAGATTTATTTCCATTATTTATTTTCCATTTTTCTAAAGCCGACAAAGGGCTAATTTCTCCTTTGTTTTGAGACTAGAATTTATTAATTTAACAAAAAAGTTCAGAAGAAACGTTTGCCAATGAGGCCTTGTTAGAGGTCAGTCTTAAAAACAACTATTGTGAAGAGAAGCTAATAAGTAAATTACTGCTGCCCTACCACTCATTCAGAACTTTTGGTTGTTGTAATGATGGATAACTAGACTCGAGAGTTTTTCAAGTGTAACTCACAGAATGCACATTGAATACAAAGTATCTTTACTTATTTTCTCATTGTTCTCTTTTAGATTTGTTCATTGCAAATTAAATCCATGAATGTCAAGTGCAATTGTTTTTTTGCACAAGTAGTTATGTTATTGTAATTTGTATTCTCTGATTGTGGTCAAATTGTAATTGAAAATTGTTGCTCTATATGTTCTGGATTATAGTTTCATGAATGATTCAACCTTGGAACTATAAACAGATGACTCTTTTAAGATATCTCACTCAGCCGAGGCTTCACAGCTACCGAGATCCGGGTTCAATCCCGACCGTTGTTGCTGTCTGTGTGGAGTTTGCTCATTCTCTCTGGGTTTCCTCCGGGTGCTCCAGTTTCCTCCCACGTCCCAAAGAGTATTTTATCCTGACAAAGGGAATTAAGAACCAGAGGACGTATGTGTAAACTGAGAGGGGAAAGATTTACTAGGAATCTGAGTGACAACTTTTCCACAAAGAGGTTGTTGGCTGTACGGAATAATGTGGGAATAATGTGGGAATAGTGTAGGTGGGGAATTCTTGGTCGCCATAAGCACGTTGAGCCAAAGAGCCTGTCTTTGTGTTGTATGATTCTATAATTCTAATCAGCAAACCTGGAACACACTGCTGGGGATGGTGGCCAGATACCATAAAGGCATTTAAGATATTTTCTGATGGGCACATAGGAATGGTGAATATGAATTATTTACAGACCAATAAATGCTGGTCTTGGCATTATGTTTGGCACCAACATTGTGGTCCAAAGGTCCTGATCCTGTGCTGCACTGTTCTATGTTCTATTTTCTATAAACATAAAATAAGAAACAGAAGCAGAAAGAGGTCACTTTGCTCCTTAGACCTCCTGGACTATCCAATCAGAACACAGCTAACCCAACCTGGACATTAACACCATGATCCTCCTCTCTCCAGACCCTTAACTTCCCCGTAATTTAACTGTCCATCGACCTCTAACTGAAAATATTCAATGACTGTACAGCAAGCTGGAGAAGAGAATTCCACAAGGTCAGGATCAGCAGAAGGAGAAAGTCCTCCTCTTCTCTACGTGAAATGGCCAGCCCATTGTGAAACTATAGTCCATAGTTCGAGATAGACCTAGCGAAGGTGTGAAATATTTAAAAAAAGAACTGCAGAAGCTCGTAAAATCGAAGGTAGGCACAAAATGCTGCAGAAACTCAGTGGGTGAGGCAGCATCTATGGAGAGAAGGAATTGGCGATGTTTTGGGTTGAGACCCTTCTTCAGACTGATGTCAGGGGAGGGGATAGGACAAAGAAAGAATGTAGGCGGAGTAGTGGGAGAACTGGGAAGTGGGTGGGGATGAAGAGAGAGAGCAAGTGCTACCTGAAGTTAGAGAAGTCAATGTTCATTACGCTGGGGTGTAAACTACCCAAGTGAAATATGAGGTGCTGCTCCTCCAATTTGCGCTGGGCCTTACTCTGACAATGGAGGAGGCCCAGGACAGAAAGGTCAGATTGGGAATGGGAAGGGGAGTTGAAGTGCGGGGCCACCGGGAGATCAGCTTGGTTAAGACGGACTGAGCGGAGGTGTTCAGTGAAATGTTCGTCAATCCTGCGCTTGGTCTCGCCGATGTAGAGTAGTTGACACCTGGAACAGCGGATGCAGTAGATGAGGGTGGAGGAGGTGCAAGTGAACCTCTGCTTCACCTGGAAAGACTGTTTCCAGGTGAAGGGGGGGGGGGAGGAGAGGGGGGGGGAGGAGAGAGAGAGAGAGAGAGAGAGAGAGGGGGGGGGGGGGGGAGGAGAGAGAGAGAGAGGTGAGAAATAGGGAGAGAGAGAGAGATAGGGAGAGAGAGACGGAGAGAGGGAAGGAGGGGGGGAGAGGGGAGAGGGGGGGGGGGGGGGGGGGAGAGGGAGGAGAAAGGGAGGGGGAGAGAGGGGGGGGGAGGGGGGGGGGGGGGAGGGGGGGGAGAGGGGGGGAGGAGAGGAGAGGGGGGGGGAGAGGAGAGGGGGGGGGGGGGGGGGGGGGGGGGGGGGAGGAGGGGGGGGGTGGCGGGGGTGGAAGAGGGGGGGGAGGGGGGGGGGGGGGGGGGGGAGCGGGGGGGGAGGGGGGGGGGGAGGAGAGGGGGGGGAGGAGGAGGGGGGGGAGGGGGAGAGGAGGAGATGGGGTGAGGAGAGTGGGGTGGAGACGGGGGAGGAGAGTAGGGGGAGGGGGGAGGGGAGTTTTATAGTCCCTCCCCCCTGCTGCCAGCGTGGGCAGCAGAGAGAATGGAGAATTTTTAAAAATTTCAGATGATATACAGATGATCTGGAATAAGAATACAAAACAATTATCCTCACCTCTAAACGTTTGCAAGTTGATATATCTTGTTGTGGTTTTAGTCATTTACATATTGCATTCCTACACAGACTCTTTCTGTCCTAGGTCTCCTCCATTGTCAGAGTGAGACTAAATACAAATTGGAGGAAGTGTATCTCATAATTCCAGGTTTAAATGTTTTGTGCCCCATGATACAAGAAGCAGTTTACGATTGCAAACCATGAACTGTGTTTCTGGAATTTTGTGTTGTGCTTTTATTGTTGTGAGGTAGATCAGTTACTCTGAATCCTTCAACTCAGTCCCAGGAGTAGCACAGTGGCGCATTGATGTTGCTGCTTTACAGCGCTAGTGACCCGGGTTCAATCCTGACTACAGGTGCTGTCTCTATAGAGTTTGTATGTCTCCCTGTGACCCCGTGGGTTTTCCCACACTCCAAAGATGCACAGGTTTGCAGGTTGTACAGGAAGGAACTGCAGATACTGGTTTACACAACAGATAGACACAAAATGCTGGAGTAACTCAACGGGACAGGTAGCATCTCTGGAGAGAAGGAATGGGCGACGTTTCAAGTCTTTTTCAAACTGAGATTTAGGGGAGAAGGAGACCTGGGATATGGAAGGGTAAGGTGTGAAAACGATAGATCAAAGCAAACAATGCTCAAGGAAATATAGACTGGTTCATTACCCATTCCTTATCTCCTAGTGAGTTATTCCAGCATTTTGAGTCTATCTCAGGTTTACAGGTTAATTGGCTTTGGTAAAGATTGTAAATTGTCCCTAATGTGTAGGATTGCATTAGTGCATGGTGCATGGGGATTGCTGGTCGCCATGGACCTGGTGGGCTGAAAGGCCTGTTTCCGGGCTGTATCTGTAAACTAAACTAAACTAAACAGAGATTAAAGTGGTCTGAAGGACGGAAAAGGTATTAGTATTGTGGCAAGTAGCTAAGCCGAAACGTAGCACTGAATTCTACATGGTATCTGTTCTTGGCTGGCATTCAGAGTTCCCAATTGCCCACAATATTCCTGTATTTACAGAAGCAATACTAATTGTAATCACCATTTGAATAGTAATTTGGTTTCTGCACAAAGAACAAAGAACTTGCTTGAAATGTAAATGTGATGCAGATGCAGATGTAATGCTTTTTGTACTGCAGTGTTTGTAGACACACTTGTTCTGTCTGACTACTCCTTCATAATGAGTGTGCTGTCCAAGTGTTTGCTCATGTCAGTCACCTGCTAGGTCAGAGTAAAGAGTTCAGATCCCGAGCCTGATGTTGGTCGCAGCCTAGGAACCATGTTATTCACGATTTGTGTTTCTCAGACAGTTAAATATTCAGCAGAAGAAAGGAGTTACTGAAATAAGACCAAGACCCAGTGCCCTATTTACAGCAGAGCTTCCCATGGCGTAGTACAGAGCATCCATTCAGCGATGTGCTAAACATTAATTTATTTCACCATGAAAAAGCAAAAGGTGTTTATTAACCACTCATAAGCATCTTCATATGAGCAATAGTGAGAACATGTCACAATCCTTTTTGACATTGCATCCTTGCTGTTTTGAATGAAGATATCTATCTAAACTCACATAGCAATGATTAATGAAAGAGGGGCTCCTCCGACTTGTTCAGTTACTTACACAAAGGGAACAAGTAAATGTTTCTGTTTTGTGCATAATACCACATTAGAATTATTCAAATACCTGAAGCAAATGTAAAGATATAACTGAATCACATTGAGGACAGGGACATTTCTGGTAAATTAGATCAATTTCAAATGTTCTGCAGTCATTCAAAGAATTATAAAGAAATGCAATCTGATGTGTTGCCGTGAAAGGAGAAGAAGGAAATATTTTGTATAAAATGTGTGCATTTTCATTCTGAAAATGATTAAAAATATTGGTGCAAGAAGAATTACCGTTTGATGTGAATGCATAAAATGTGTTATTTTCCAACAGAATAAAGATCAGACCAGCTAATTCAGGTTACTAAAGAAGAAACTAAAATGATGCTGCCTTGTTTGACAAGGTGTGGAGGAATGAAACCCATTTGTCATGGGGTCAGAATAAAAATGCAGAGAAAGCATCAAAATCACATGTCTAACACATATAGTCCACAATCCATAATTTCATCTTGGACAATGTCAGCGTTGTCATTGTGCAAACATTAGTCTGGCTCAACGGTTACTAGTTGAGACTTTGATTCCAACAATGTCTGCACTTAACAAGCCTGAAAATGGAGTTGAATGCATAAGAATGTATAAGGAGGGTGCAGCCAAAACACACACCCCTCAACATCAGTGGCACCCCGGTGGAGAGAGTGGAGAGCATAAGGTTCCTCGGAGTGCAAATTACAGACAGTCTCGCCTGGTCCAGCAACAACACTGGGATTGTCAAATGGGCCCATCAGCGATTGCACTATCTGGGAATACTCAAATAGGCCTCACTCCCCACCAACATCCTCAGGACTTTTTACAGGGGCACGGTGGAGTCTGTACTCACGTACTGCATGAACATGTGGTACTCCAACTGTAACTGCTCAGACAGGAAGGCTCTGCAGAGGGTAGTGTGGGGAGCAGAGAAGATCATTGGCGTCTACCTGCCCTCGGTACAAGAACTGTTCCTGAGCCGCTGTGTGAAAAAAGCTCTGAGAATAGCTAAGGACAAACTGCACCCCCTCCACACACACCTGGATCTCCTGCCATCAGGCAAGAGATATCGTCGCATCAGAGCCCGGACTACCAGACTGCTAAACAGCTTCCTGCCACAGGCTGTGAGGCTGCTAAACAGTCACTCCACCTGATTCTGCTGCTTTGCACTGACAATTTAATAACTCTGTCACTGGCCATTCAAATCCGCTGCCCCGGACATTTTAATGACAGTTTTTACTGTATTTTAATGTTGCTGTTTTACCTGCTTTTAATTATTTATACTGTCTCATCAGGGACTGGATTGTTTTTACTGTTATTATGTGTGAAATGTTTAAGTTTTCATGTGCGATGCTCCGGTATTCCCCGGGAAACGTCTTCTCATTTTGCACTGCACAATTTTTGCTTTGCAAGATGACAATAAAGGTTGAGTGATTGATTGATTGATTAAGTGAAGACAATGCAAATTTGCTTATTGAAATTCTCATAATTTCTGTTGCTAGAGGTGTGTGAAATTGGGGAAGAAGGTTGACTCAAGATCAATGAAAATGTTGGAGTTGAACACAAATGGTGATGAGAAGAGGGAAGGATGTAGCTGAAGAGAGATGTGGAAAAGAACCAGGATTAATCCTGGAAAGATATTAGTGAGGAGAGAGATAAAACGTGTGAGACAGAGAGGGATATTGGTGAGGAGATAGAATGGTAGGCACTATAACTGAGGAGAATAAACTGGAGACCAAATGGGATATAGCCAGGAGATATATCAACGATAAAAGATGGATGCAGCTGGTAGCAAAGTTTGTGAGGCAGAGAAGAATACAGCTACTGGAAAGATAAAGGGACATAGCCAGCTGGGAGATCTCAGAAATGGAATAGGATAGCATTCAGATGAATGGATTAATAGTAAACCAACTGTCAGAAGAGAGTCAATGAGTTAGAATGAAGTGAGATGCAGGGACATCAACATTAAATAGTCCTCGCAAAGGGCCAGGATTACTGTTGGAAATTCTGCACAAAGATGGAAGGAATCTTCTGAAAGATTCAGACACTTGAAAAAAAAAGTGGGACAGAGAGAACTATTAGTTTAGACGTTTTGTACTGAGCAAGTTATGGCCAAGAGATAGATCAAAGATTTGAGCCAGAATGATATGTTATTGAGCTGTAGTGGAATTAAAATGTGTTAGCAAAAGGATCAGAGAACTGGGAAAGGAATCAAAGAAGATATGGGACAAAGAGAAACTTGCCAAGAGAAAGATCAGTAGGACAGAATGAAATCCAGCTGGGAGACAGAGAGGACACAACCAAGGTAGACATAACAGACTTTCACTGATTTGCTATTTTGTCTCTATTTGAAAATGTCACAGGGAACAACAAATAAGTAGCACATGTATTATTATCAATCCTTCAAACAGCGTTCAAAATGATTTTCTAATCTTCTTTCAATCTAATTGAATGGTATAAGAAAACTTGAGAGGCTCATTTGGCTCCTTCAATCTCAACAGGTCAATGTCCCTAAGTTTTCCATTTGAATTTCACTGCAAGTTATGTAACCATGAGGTCTGTTAAATAAAATGTACACTTGGCATGTAGGAAAATCATGTATCTATTCTGAAATCCTTTCAACAAGTGCTTGAAAAGGGCATTATTGGCAAATGAAGTACCACTGGGGCCACATGCAAGGTAAATGACCTATTCAAGAGTGAGTTAGATATAGTTCTTAGGGCTAACAGAATCAAGGGATATGGGGAGAAAGCCAGGAAAGGGGTACTGATTTTGGATGATCATATTGATTGGCGGTGCTGGCTCAAAGGGCCGAACGATCTACTCCTGCACCTATTTACTATGTTTCTATTTTTCTAAATGGTGTAAATAACTAGCTTAGATCATTCGGTAAAGAGCTACTTGACCTTAGCCAGCAAAACAAATGTTTATCTTGCCCATTCCCAGTAGAAAATGGTAGATTAAATAAACAAGATAAAGGGCAGTGCTTTGCTGAGCTAAGAGTTGCTGGAAGATTTGATTTTTTAAGAAATAATTAAGCTTCAATTTTGAGTATTGGCAACATGTTTACTAGATCTAGACACATCGTTTGTTAAAATGTTTAGATTTATAAGTCTTGCCTTGGACCCAAATCAATTCTGTTAAATGTTTTGCACTGTAAAATATGACTGTTTATCATAGATCTAGCCAAGAAATTGGAAAAGATTAAGCGTTCATTTAAAAAAAATGCTGATCATTGTGGATTGAAGTCATTTCAGAAGTATATTGTGCAGCATGCCAGCAATATAATAAATGCTACAGTTCCAAACTTTCTTTGTTGGAAGTTAAAAGTGAACTTAAATTTTTTCCATCAAAGTACTTATGTCGGAAAGTGAAGTTCTGAACCAAAAATAGCCTCTCTTTGTCCAAAGTAAATGAACACTCAAACTCAACAGTTGATTTTTGTACTCAAAACAGAAGATGAAAGAGATAATTTCTAAACTTTTGGATCCTAGTAACAACATCAGCACAGTCAGATCTGGCAAAGAACTCAATTGTTTAAGATGTTGAAGTTCAGCTGTAGACTTATTGAAGTAGAAAGCCTTATTGAGGAACCAGGCAGTGATCAGGGACGGAAAATGACAGACTGGTACTGAAAATATCAGCAAGTGACACATGCATCATAACCCAAAGGTGGAAAAATACACAATGTTAATCAAGACAGTTGCAAATTCCTTAAGAATTTTGTGGAGTTTTCAAGAAATTTAAAGCATAAGATCAACTGGGACCCATTGGGTCCCTGTCACATGGGAGGCCTGGTCCCCCAACGCAACCCGTTCCCCAACGCAATATTGCACCACTCACCCATACCCCCCACAGTAGGTGTGTTCCCCAACTCAATCCGTTGCCAAACGTAAGATTCCAGAACTCCCCTGCCCCCCCAGCACTGGACTTAAAACAAATTGCAATTATACTTCCCAAAATGCAATACCAATTCACCCTCCCCCTCCTGTCCTGCCAGGAGATATAGTAAATGTTGTATGATGGCAACATTGTTGCAAATGTTGGGTGGAGGACTGTGATATCCCATTCAGGTGAAAAGTTTGTGGAAGCACAGAGTGTTCCTGTATTGCAAATCCGTATCGAAGTTTGTTGAAAGCTGGCAAGAAGGATTTTAACAGTAAAAATATTGTTAAAGTTGGCTTTTTTAAAAACCTTTAAATATCAATAACGTGAAATATAACATCAAATCTGAAGGAAAGTTGATTAGACCGACGATGGGAAAAATCTGAGTAAGGTTCTGCAAACATTTTAGCGCTACCATGTACAGTTTCAGTGAAAATACAATCACATAGACACACACACACACACATAGGAAAAATACTTTTAATAGTATACTAGACCAACTGGGCCCATTGGGTCCCTGTCACATGGGAGGCCTGGTCCCCCAACGCCACCCATTCCCCAACACAATATTCCACCACTAATCCGTAGCCCCCATGGGAGGCGTGGTCCCCAAACAACCCATTCCCCAATGTACAGGATACTGAGTTGGATGATCAGCCATGATCATATTGAATGGCGGTGCAGGCTCGAAGGGCCAAATGGCCTACTCCTGCACCTATTTTCTATGTTTCTATGTTTCTGTGTTACTATATAAGATTCCAGCAGTCCCCTGCCTCCCTCAGCACTGGACATTACAAACAAATTCCAATTGCATTTCCCCTGTCTGCCAATTGCAATAGCAATTCACCCTCCCCCTCCTGTTGAAGCTCCTGCTGCCAGGAGCTGGAGTAAGTGTTGTATGATGGCAACATTGTTGCAAAAGTCAGGTGGAGGATTGTGATATCCCATTCAGGTGAAAACTGAGTTCTGTATTGCAACCTTGTATCAAAGTCTGTTGGAAGCTGGTGCAGCAAGGAGTTTAACAGTAAAAATCTTGTTAAAGTTGCCTTTTTCTAAACCTTTAAATATCAATAACTAGTGAAATATAACATCAAATCAGAAGGAAATTTGATTAGAACGGTGATGGGAAAAAGATGAGTAAGATGCTGTAAACGTTTCAGCGCTACTGTGTACTGTTTTGGCAAAAATACAATCACACAGACCGACACACACATAGAAACCAGATGAGACATTTAATAGTATATAGATAGATAAGAGCACACAGCAATATTCTGGGCTGCTGTCAAAACTGTAACATGGCTGTTCATTGTACATTTAATCCATTGATAATAATGCTGTCCCCCCCATAAGAATTGTTTCAATTGACTTAATGTGATTGATATTGCAACACTATTTGGGGACAGGAAGCTCCAAAATGAATCAGAAACACTCCTTGGATGTTGGCTGGCTTTGTAAATTTTGCCATGATTAAGATAACTACTTAAATTACTGATAATGTCCAATATATTACAGAGTGAATGGAATAGCTATCAGATTTTACCAGGTTAACTCCTGGGATGGCAGGACTAACACATGATGAAAGAATGGATCAACTGGGCTTATATTCATTGTAATTTAGATGGATGAGTGGATCTTATAGAAACATATAAAATTCTTAAGGGATTGGACAGGCTAGATATAGGAAAAATGTTCCCGATTTTAGGGGAGTCCAGAACCAGGGGTCACAGTTGAAGGTAGGCCATTTAGGAATGAGAGAAGGAAAAACCTTTTCAGCCAGAGAGTTGTGAATCTGTGGAATTCTCTGCCACAGAAGGCAGTGGAGAACAATTCACTGGATGTATTCAAGAAAGAACTAGATATAGCTCTTGGGGCTAACAAAATCAAGGGATATGGGGTAAATTCAGGAACAAGGAAGTGATTCTGGATGATCAGCCATGATCGTATTGAATGGCAGTGCTGGCTCGAAGGGCCGAACGACCCACTCCTGCACCTAGTTTTTATGTTTCTATGTTGTGACAGTGCCAGAAATGCCTGCCAATGAAATCATAAAACTCAGAAGCCTGTCATGACTTGGAACACGCAGCATCAAAAGTGGTTGTTCAAAACTGAAGTAACGCACGGATATATGCTGAGAATCTGTAAACTGCATTGGCGGCACAGTAGCACAGCGGTAGAGTTGCTGCTTTACAGCACCATTGACCTGAGCTTTTTCCTGACTACGGGTGCTGTCTGTAGAGAGTTTGTACATTCAATCTATGACTATGTAGGTTTTCTCCTGTGACTCCGGTTTCCTCCTACATCCCAAAGACGTGCAGGTTTGTAGATTGATTGCTTCTGTAAATTGTCCCAAGCATGCAGGATTGTACCACTGTGTGATCATCCGTCAGTGCAGACTCGGTTGGCCGAGCGGCCTGTTTCCACACTGTATCTCTAAAACTAAAACTAAAAAACGGTGTGATTTTATTGATGGAACAATTAATTTCACCCACGCGACTGCATTTCCAGTCAGGTAAACTCTCAAGAATACAGAATAAGGAAGAAACGATTATATTTATATTGAGATAACTAAGGCAAATAAACCTGATTATATGTAAGTAAAACAGATCTTCTGCATTACTGTCTACACAAAAAGAGTTGTGCCACACCATACAGCTCTCATTTGAGCCGCTGGAAAATGCACTGATGATACATTGTCATCTAAAGTTACAGTATCGTACAGCATTGAAAACAGTTCTTTGGTCCACAGCTCTATGCTGCTGCAGTGCCAAGATATGCCCATCTTATTTACCTGCTTGACCTAATTACACCCGCCAACCTGGCTGAAAAAAAAGACTTACCTATCATTATAGGCCTGACGCATTACGGATGGTGTGGAATGGTGGCTTTCCTCGAAAATTGTCCATAATCGCAATTTTTTTTTTTTCTAATGCAAAGCCACCTCATCTGTGCATGAATCAAGAAAGTGAATTGAAATAAAATTGTATAGATTTATTGGCTTTTTCTCCTGACAATTTCCATAAGAGCAAATTTTCTACTATCTCACATTTTAGGCCAGTGATTTGTCAATTCTGAAGCGTAAATCTCTGCAACCCAAATAACTGTAACACAGGTCATTGTAGTCTTATGTGCATCAAGGAACAGAGTTAATCCTTTGTTACTTTCATAGCAGAGTTCAATTATTATCAGTTGATTTCAATTTTATAGGTGTGAAGGACTTTCTCTTCAGAGATTGGATTAATTATGAAATGTGGTAGTCTAACTGCATTGAATACCTTCACATGAAACAGTTCATGCTAAAAGTACATATACAAAGCTTCTGGGCTGTCCAAAAGTAAACTGGAAATGTGGATGTCCAAAAACAGAAGGTACATGTGATGAGGTATGAGGCTGAAAGTTGGACAGGGGAAGTAGCACTAAGGTTACTTCTGGTATTATGGGAGGATAATACTTACACTCTCACGGGAGGGTAAAAAGGAAATGTCCTGTATGTCAGCAAAAAGGGGGTGCAATCATTTCAGTTGCATGAATGTCCAGATCTCTTGTATGACGTAGAGAATGTGGAAGGAAATTCCATTCATCCCTAGGTGAGGAGAAGCCGCTAGAGGTGCGCCCATCAGCAGGTGTTCCAATGGTTCCTGAGTAGCAGCCCAGGTCAAATTGAGGAGAATTTCATTATTAAAGGAAGGATGCAACACAAGTTTAATTTGTACTTTCGGTATGCAGACCATAATTGCTCCTTTTAATGTGATCGTGCCTTTTTCATGTGGCTAACTGCAGGTCAGCGTTGTAATTGAGTGCAGGAAATGAAGTTCCAGAATGAGGGACTGGAAAGAAAACAACTGTACGGAGGCCAATTGGCGCTGTCAACTGTTTCATTTTCAAAAGTCTCTTTGTTGATAGTGTGTACACTGGCCATGACAAAATTCTCAAGAGAGTGAACGAAGGAAGTAGTGAGACAAAAACCATCTGCACTAAGACAGGCTTGGCAACAGAGACCTTGGATTTCTGATCAGGAGGGGGGGTGGGTGGTGAGATGTATCACTGGCAGAGAGGAACTCAGCTTGTAAAACAGAGAGGATATTTTGACCCTGAATACTCTTCAGATAATGAGATTTCCTGTGTGCTGGCTCCTGCTTCATCGAAGACTAATGTTCACTCCAGTTCCCTTGGAAGCCTGATTCAACGAGAGAAACAAAAGTCTCCAAAAATGTGTGCTGTGTTACCCACACTCCAAGAGTAATTCCACGGAGAGTTGTGGAGGATTACAGCACAGAAACAGGTCCACACTGACCATCAAATATCCATTTGCACTAAACTTACATTAATCCCATGTTTTATTCTCCCCACAGTCTCATTAACCCCTCTGATTCTTGCACTCATCTACTTGCTGCGGGGCCATTGACAGTGGCTAATTAAGCTACCGACTTGCAATTATTTGGGATGTGGGCAGAAACTGAAGCGACCAGGGGAAATGTATGTATTTATCACAGCTATCACCCGAGGTCAGAATTAAACCCTGGACTTTGTTGCTTTGAGGCAATGTCTCTACTTCTCAAGCCATGGTGCAGCCCACATCTATTTGAGAAAAATACCTAAGGCTTGCTCAGTAAACTGTAACTGCCGCAGGCTAGTGGGAGATATGTGTCCTCAGGTCAACTATTCAAAAACCAAATGACAAGGAATTCATCAGAGCTAGTCTTCCTCGCATTAAATTATGC